>NC_080669.1:69496427-69678149 GCF_027579445.1 Ammospiza nelsoni | reverse complement strand
GGATGTCACAGCCTGGGTTTTTTGCATGGCCATGGCACATAAGCACACATGAAATGCACTAGCTCACCACCCAATGAGCAAGCATCCAGCTGGATTTCTATATTAATGGAGTGGGAATACCCTCCACACACAGCAACTAGATTTGGGAAAAAGAATCAAGAGATCTCTTCTGGCTGACAGTAAGCACAAGGCATGCACACTGGAGTACATGTTGGGGTCTGCGAGCCCTTGGAGTGGAAAAGAAGATGAAACCAAAAAAAGCCAACCCCAGCCAAGCCCCCAGAAGCAGAAAGCCATCATGCCTGGAGCAAACAGGACCCGTGGCTAGAGAATGCCTCCTGCTGCACAGGCAGAGATGATGGCATGTGGTGACTTCAATCCATGCCCATGGCGTCTGAGAGTAAAAAGCAAGGTGTGAACTCAGCAGAAAATCCAGGTGATGGGAACAGGTGTTTCAAAAAGGGGCAGGCCAGGCTGACAGGTCCATCAGCCTTGGTGGAAGGTTAGTGGTGCAGTCCCAGTGAGGCGAGGTCACCTAAGGCATTACACTGCAACTCCTGCTCCCTTTTCCTAGGCCTTGACAGCTCAGCCCTAAGCTTATACAGTCAAGTCCATTTTGGAGCATCCCATAGTTTGCACAACTTGGTTACCCCTCCCAAGTATTTTTTAAATTCTCCTTTTTAGCACCAGTAAAGGAGTTAAAAATGTGGGGAGATTTGGAGATTTTTGTTGTTATTGTTTATGGGTTTTTCTTTTTTTTTTTTTTTCTTTTTTTTTTTTGTGAATTGTTGGCATGTTTCAAGCAACAAGACTCATGGGTTGTGGGGTGATAAGTTGGGGTTTTTTGCTAAATTCTTTTATTATTTTTTTAATTCTCACTTCAATTTTAATTCTTGAAGAACAGCTTTGACAACATATATCGCACTCATTATAAGAAGCAAAGGGTTATATCAAAAATTATTAGTATAGAATCACAGGAAACCTGGTTTGGAACCAGAAAAAAATACAAAACAGATATAGATACATAGACACAGGACAATTCTTTTATAATTATTTGGAAAATGTTATTTTCCCCTAATTCTCCTTTTTTTTCCTTTATGCGCATATGGTGTTTTAACTTTTACCAAAATTGAAAATAAAGACTAATATATTACAAAAGGAGTAACAATGTTCATGGTAAGTGTTTGCGCATGGAAATTTTGTTGTCATTTGCTTGGTTTTGGGCGGTTTTGTTTTTATTCTACACAAGGTTCAGTTCAGTTTCAATGCTTTTTTTGTTTTGTTGGTTTACTGTACAGCATATATCAACAACAGTCCACAATAAATCCTGGAAGATCCAGTATCCCCTTCAGGTTTGATTAATATCCCCTCAATACTCATTTTTTTTGTCTCTTTTATTAATATTATTTATTTCTTTTTTCCTCCTCTCCGAAAGAAAACGAAACGAAACAGAATAAAAAACCAAAATAGGCCAAAAAAAAAAAAAAAAAAAAAAAAGGCGAAACACCACAACCTCCACGGACGACAGGTCCGTCCTTCTCCCCTCCACGGCCACATCTGTGCTCCCTCTCGCCCTCTCTTTTGTTCAGTGTCCGCCTCCCGGGCCCCCCCGCGCCCCGAGAGCCCCGGGTGCGAGCGCTCCCTGGGCGCCGCTCGGCCGCCGCTCCGCCGGGGCTGCGGGACGGGCTCTAGGAGCACTGGATGGACATGTAAGGCCAGTTGAAGCTGCTCCCCGACAGTAGCATATCCCTGATGAGGGTTTCGATGGGGGTTTTACCTACCAAGCGGACGAAGAAGAGCTGCTCGATGACGGAGGAGGAGACGGTGCGCAGGGAGGGCAGCCGCAGCAGCAGCTTCCCGAAGCGGCTCGGCTGGTTGGGGTACTGGCTCCGCACGTACTCCTCTAGCGCGCACTGCGATTTCTCCTGGAGACTCTCGATGTGCGCAGCATCCGATAGGCCGCAGGCGTCTGCCCACCGCAGCGCACCCGCGGAGGCAGCCGCAGCACGGCGGCAGGCGGGAGGAGAGTGGAGGAAGGAGGTGGAGGAGGAGGAGGAGGAGGAGGAAGCGGGGGGAGATGGTTAGTGGCTGGGAACCACACAGGGAAACTCTGCGAGGATGGGGGGCAGCCCAAAGGCGCACCCCCCCATCCCATCCCATCCCATCCCGTCTCATCCCATCCCATCCTATCCCATCCCACCCCACCCCACGCTACCCCATCCCATCCCGCGCACCACTGCCAAATAAATAACGCGACCTCGCTGTGCCTCGTTGCCACCGTGGGTGTTTCCACCCGGGATGCGATGGGATGCCAACATCCCGCTCGTCCCAGTCACACACACACACACACACACACACACACACACAAGCCCCCACACTTCCTTTGCACATCCCCCCACCAACACTCCGCGCTGCCGAGCGTGGTTTCTGCTCCAGGGAGCCCATCACCGGGATGCTGGAAACCTGGACCAGCCCCCTTAAATAACGCCGAGAGGAAGACAAATAAGATATTGGGGGAAATAATAATAATAATAATAATAATAATAATAATAATAATAATAATAATAATAATAATAATAATAATAATAATAATAATAATAATAACAGTAAAAATAATAAGCAGAGTGGCACACAAGCAGAGTGAGACACAAGGAGTTTGTTTACATGGCTGCACATCACAGAGAGGCAGCGACTGGGTCCTGCAGCGACTGGCAGGGAGCCGGCTGGGGGATGCCGTGGGGCAGGGGAGTCTCCTCTGCTCCTGCCTCGCTGCCAGTGATCGCAAATTTGCGATGTCTTTGCAGGCTGTGTGATAAATCCGGTAGCAAAGGGCTAGGTTAGTCCCAGCTTGTGCTCAGCAGGCGTCTGTAGCTCTCAGACACAAAGCTGGGAAGAGCTGCAGCAGCTAAGCCTTGCCTAAATGAAACCAGGGAGACTCCTTCCTCACAGGTCCTTCTGGCACTGTCACAAACATGCACCTTGCACCTTGCAGAACTACGTGACCTGGGCAAGCGTGCACTAATCCGAGACCAGAAGCCCTTTACATCCACGTATTGTATCTATACGCCTTATTCTGTTCATATAGATACGAGCAGAGAGGTATGGATGCATCTGTGCATTTGCACACACATAGAGACACTTACAAGCACATATCCTATCTCAAAGAACATATAACCCAAACCAGAGAATAATTGAGCACCAGCTGCTTGTGGAAGGACTTGCTCAGGACACTGCAGTCATGGAAAAGTGATGGGTATGCCCAGATGGTTGAAACCATCCACATTGTTTCAAAGATTCAGAATAGATATTAAAAACACCAAACAAAAAAAAAATAACTGAGAAACCTAACTAAAAAAACCAACCAACAAGCCAAAAAAACCCCCTCCAGCCATCAAGATCAGAGCAAGGGAGTCAGCTAGCAGTGCAGGTTAACAGATCAAAGCCAGACTTTACTAATATATAGATCCATATATGAATTAGTTAATGGCCCCTAAAAAGACATTATAAAAATGTGTATGTAGAGTTGTGACCCTGGAAAGACACAACAAATCAACAAATTATTCAAAGCTAAAAATAAAATAAAATAAAATAAAATTTGTTGCACAGGCATTTTTGAAGCTTAAGTCTTCCTTTACCGAGAACTGACTTTACAAAGATTTCTGAGCACCTTCATCTACAATACTATGGCCTCAAGCAAAAATACAAATAAAACAAGCCATAATTTAGGAACTTCTGAGAAGGAGAACCTTTGACCTGAGCTGCGGACTTGGCATCCCTCAGACACACAATTATCTGAGCCAGGCTGCTCTGCTAATCCATACTTTACCTTTAATGCAATGATATTTTGCAACATCTAAAGCACCAGGTTGCAACATACATATCTATCAAAAGCTGGGGCCTGTTCTTGTTTGCAATACATATCAAAAACCACAGACCTGTTCATATGTTGATTGCCACAAATCAGATTCCATATTTACATATATCTTGCTATTTTACATGCATTATCTGCCCATTATGCATTAGGATCCTATTCAACTTCCAAACAATGCAATATGAAAGGGTCTTACTGACACCCTGGCAGAGTTTTTTTCTTTATGCTCCATATGTCATACCCTTAAGGTTAGTAAAATATTTATCAGACATTTACAATAAGTGGACCTAGTAGTGCAGGTCACTGGACAATGTGGATGGGGAACTTGCCCTCTAAAAGAGCATCAGCCTGATGTGTTTTTTGAAAAATTGCCACAGGTTTTGCCTTAGACCTCCAAAAACTTGGAATTTTCTCATGCCGATAGTATCTGTTTGGCTTAAATTATTTTAAATGGTCTGGCATATGCCTTCACTTGGGTTTTATTTCACAGCCTAAAGTGGGGGTGGGAAGGCTCAATTCTCCCTTCAGAATGAGATTAAAAATAATAATAATTAAGGGATCCACAACTTGATTAGATTATGTAGCCCAGAGAGGTGCAATCCATGGGAGAAATAATGCAACCCATGTTTACTGAAGGTAAATTATTATTCCATCTCAGAAAGTGGGCTAATGTGAAAATCCTGTGTGTGCCTTGCTTTTTTATATGGCAGTGTGTCAATAAGGGAAAGCTCTATATTTCTTCTTGCAGTCTATGGAAAAGAAATTATGTAAATAAATAACCATTACTGTTCAACACACTCCAGCCTTCCCTTTGTAGTGGCGGCAATGTATTTCATGTTACATGTTCAGAAGAGTTTAGTGTTCAGAAAATATAGACGTAATCAGCTGGCATCTAACTAGAAATCAAAAGTTCTTATTGCGCTGCAAATAGATTTATTTGATTTATGTTATCTGTCTCTGTCTGTTCCTGGAAACATTTATTTATGACGATGAAATGGTAGATGCAGGAACTAATAATGCCAAAGTTTGGCAGCGGGGAGAAGGAGATGAGGGCAAGGAGGAGAGGAGGGTATGCAGGAGAAGGGTAAAGGAGGAAAGAAGGGAGCTGGTTTTGGGTTACTGCACAGTTTTTGGATGGTGTCCAGAATTTTACAGAATAAATACATGCTCTCTGGAGCCCAAATGTAGAAACCACAACAGGAAAAATCCATGTCAGTTTTAGACACTTTGTCCTCAGTGAAGGACTTTACACAATATGCCTAAAAATGTCTTTTCTGTCACTTAAAGTTTGTTTAAAAGTTGGATGACTTAGAGAAAGGCTTCTCATTAATTCCCCTCTGAATATACAACGAAAACAAGTTTAGTGAAAAGTGAAAATGTGCGGATGGGGTAAGGAGTAGTGGATTACTCCTGACAGCAGTATTTCCATTTTCTGAGATGCCCTGTGTGATCCTGCTCTGAAATAATATTATTGTTCCCTTCCTTCATTCTCCACTCCACTGTGGCAAGGGGCTTCTCCCCTCACAAATGTTATTACCTTTGGTTTTATTATATGTAAATGAAGGGCTCCTTTAAAGCCACTTACCCTTTTCTAACCAAGGTTAATTGTTTCAGAAGTAAAGGGGGAAGATTAGAGGGAACAGGGAGAGAAGAAAAAGAAGAAAAAAGAAAATATTGCCTCAACCACGTCCCTATCAGGGGCAACTTCCTTCACAGGGCCTTGGACGTGTGGAAGGGCTGAGGCACAGGCCAGACATTTTCCCAGCTCTGCTTGGAAAGAATCTCTCCAAGTTAGGTCTGGGGGAAAAAAAAGGTTCTCCTTGGCTATCTGTGTGTATTGATGAGCCTCCTGAAACGAATGGGAAAGGAAAGTCTGGGAGTCTGCAGGCAGGCTGTGGAGTTAAATCACCCTGATAAATGCAGGCAGGTCTCTTTGTCACTCTTGAAAAACATGTTTCCATCAAGAAGACTTATTATGATAAAATACATTAAAATGTCGAGTTGGCTATTCAGTAAATCTTCCATTTGTTTTAAGATTTGCACATTATCCTTTGCAAAGAAATATTCTCTCCAATGCTGCGAGACTGCATTTGCAGTGGAAGTAAAAGGGGGCAGTCACAGTACATGTCTCTGACCACCCTGCATACAAATTAGATACTCCTGTCTAAATAAATTATCTGATGTTCAAATCGATATTAATACTACATTTGCTACATTACAATATAGTGCAAATTTAGGAGACATTTTAATACAATGTAAATACTGTCTTTCGTGCTTGAAAGGCAGCAAATATTGATGGATTATAAACTGCTCAGTGTTAAACAAGGCCTTTGAACGATTTGCCATCTTTGTTCAGGAATGCTTTTAATTTTGCCTCGGCCTGGTTTTAAGTCACATTTATCAGAACTGTTTAGTTATTGCTAATGGGAAAAAGAGGAGAGAAGCTCATACAAGAGAGGAGCTAGGGGATGGGGAGAGGGGATATAAAAATGAAAAAGGAAAAAAAAAAGAAAAACAAGTAGGAAAGGTGGCAATTAGTCATATCGTGATGATAATTAGAATAATTAAAAAACTACACTGCCCAGACTCTTATCTTGCCTTGTTTCCATTTCCTATATTTCCTTCACATAGTTCCCCTTTGATGTTTATAAATTCTCCCTTGCAGGTTACAATAATAGTATACGTATTATATTCTTATAGGCTATGACCAGAGCACTTCAAAGGCAATGCTAATGCAACTTTCCTGCTAGTTAATTCAAACCATCTATCACAGGGAAAAATTGTTAACATGCATGTTTCCACCGCCTACACTTAATTTGATTTTGGTTTTTCGTATTATTTTTTTGGAGGGGCTGTGTGTTAAAGAGCCAGTATCAGTGGCAATGAGGATGATCCCTGGACCAGAGCGTATCCCCATCAGGTGCTATGCTTCCTCGACCTCCAGTATCTTTCCTTTAAAAATAATTCTATTTAAATTATTTCCTTATTTTCCTGCATGCGGTTTGGGGTTTTTGCCTTTTTTTATTTTTTCTTCCCAGACATCTCACATCCCCAACCCGTCCCCTCACCTGAGGTGAAGAGGACGATGGCTTTCAGGCAGCTGTATTCAGCCGAATCGACGTGCAGCGCCTTCAGCTTCTCCACCTGTTCCTGGAAGATGCGGATGTGGTCCATGAAGGCGACAACGCGGTCTGCCGACATGGGGGAGGCGTGGAGGCCGGCGGCGGCCAGGAGCGGGGCCACATGGAGGGGCATGGAGCACTGGGCAGCATTGAGGACGAAGAGCTCGCTCCAGGTGAGCCGCAGCAAGGCCACCTGGTCGGTGATCTGCAGGTCGGGGAAGAAGGGAATATTGCGGGCCCACTCGACGGCGCTGAAGAGCAGACGGGCGGCCAGCTCGCAGATGTTCTCGATGCCCATGATGTTGTTGGGCTGCATGCACTGGCTGCCGTAGCGGGAGGTGGGGTAGGGCTCGGCCCGCAGCAGGAGGGAGATGTATCCCGAGAGATAGCAGTGCCCGTTCAGGGGGTCGCCGTTGGTCAGCGCGTACTGGCCGGGGTTGGGCTGGGTGGGCGGCATTCTTCCTCGCTGAACCGCTGACAAAAAGAAGGAGAGAAGGAGAGGAAATGTGCATCCAGGAGGCTCGCAGGCATCGCCCCGGCGGCGCTGCCAACCAGCCGGAGACAATGCCGGGCTCCTTCCCCTCCCCGGCACCGCCTCGCCCCCGGCACACGCACAGGCACGGACACACAGAGGCATGCGGAGTCGGGCAGCTGCCGCCGACCTGCCCCGAGCCCCCCGCCCGGCCCCTGCACGGCCCCGGCCCCGGCCCCGACCCCTGCTCAGGCAGCCTCAGCACAGCGGCAGCCAAGCGCGTTCCGCTCCCCCCACCCCCGGCCACAATGCAGACAGGCTTCACAAAATAAACAGATTAAAAAGAAAGGGAAAAAAAAAAAAAAAAAAGCCAAGGCAAACAAGACAAATCCGCACACAACCCCCTCTTCCCCCCTCCCCTCTCGTAACAAAAGAAAGCCCCGTACGTAAAAAAAAAAAAAAAAAAAAAAAAAAAAAAAAAAAAAAAAAAAAAAAGAAGGAAAAAGAAAAGAAAAGAAAAAAGAAAGAAAAAAAGAAAAAAAAAATCAAAGAAGTCCTCCTCCGGGTGGTAAGAAAGTAGAGTTAAAAATCACAGCCAACTGTAAAAAATACAGCCAAGCTCAGTTGTGAATCCCAGCCTATTGCCCTGATACTACTGAAATTTAAAAGTAAACTGATGTATAGCTCTTTAGAATAAAATATTAAATAAAATAATTCATAAAACCAAATGCGTCCATTTTCTTCAAAAATACCTCGTCGTTACCCTTCAAGCTGGAACAGGTCGCAGCGTTCCAGCTCCCCACTGCTAACTTTATTACCAGAACCAGCTTTCCATCGAGTCCCCCCCTCCCCCGCCCAGCAAAGTTTTCCCTGCTAAAAGGAAGAGAAAGGTTAAATATTATCAAGGGAAAGGGGGAAATAAAATAAAAATGTCCGAACTTACAATAGCCAAACATTCGTGGAAAAAAAAGGGGACGGTGTAATTAATATCTTTGGTGAGCTGTTGCCACTGCAAAAGCCTGCAGTCAGCGTTGCACAGTGAATGCACAAGCTTGCAACTGCAAAAACACTGGATTCATTAACCATCTCCACACAGAGCGTAAGCATGCCTCGAGTCCCGAAAGCTGACCAAAGTTGGGGGTTTTTTTGTTGTTCTTTCTCTTTTTTTTTTTTTTTTTTTTTAGTGTGTGCATGTGTTTTACTCCATCAGTGCCAGCGTTTGCAGCCGCTTCCCATGTAAACAAATGTAACTTGAGGGGAAGATACGGCCACTCAGGCTCGTACCCTGCACACACAGACACCCCGCACACCCGCACACGCTCGCTGGCACGCACCCGCACATGCAATCACTCATGTTTCCGGCGTGCCACATTTTTCTCAACTTTCTCTTTTCTTCCCCAGCGAGCCCTCCTCGCCACCCGGGCCAGACCTCTGTCCTGCTGCCCTCCAGCCTACCTCTCCCTCTTCAATCTACTTGCAAACTTGGCAGACATTTTTTCATTTAACTGCATGCACAATTATCACTTTTTTGTTTATTTTTTTCTCCTCCTTCCTTTTTTAAAAAAATTGCTTGCCTCCACTCTGCCAGGTGCCTACCAACAGCCCCTGCAGCTACCAATGAAGCCATCATATTTGTGAGCTCTTTCAGACCTGGAGCAGCCCATTTCAATTCCTTTTCTTGTGGCATATAAAATACAATTTTAAAATCCCTGCTCCGGAGAATCAATTATTTCGCTGATGTGACATCTTTAGAACATCTTTAACGATAGTCACGGGGTAAACTTTAAACCGAGAGAACATGTTTCAAGGAGAAAAGAGGGCAGGAAATCCCCCATACACGAGAATGAGTCTGAACGCAAGGAAAACCACAGACAACTTTTGGAAAGGAGGAGAAAAAAAAAAAAGCAGAGCAGTTGGAAATAGTGGGGACCCGGTGCTAGATGCAGGCTGTGGATGCTGCTAAAATGAGAAGAACCGGTAAAGCGGTTATAAATTGAGATTTGTAGGAAGACTTTAAGGAGAGGGTGGAGTTTGATGAAGAAATAACATGAGCAGCGCACTAAAAAAAAAAAAAAAAAAAAAAAAAAAAGAAAGAAAAAGAAAAGAAAAAGGAAAAATCGAAAGAAAGAAATGACAGAAGTACAGAAACATGATTCAGTCACAAACTTTCCTTTGAACGCATGGAATGAAAACAAGGCCAAATCTCTCACAGAAGCACACTCCGGGGCACCGGGGAGCACAGGGAAGCGAAGATAGAGTAGCACATTTCCTCCCCTCCTTTTTTTTTTTTTTTTTCCCCTTTTCTCCCTTCCATCTTTTTCACACCCTTTACTCTTTCTCTAATTACACGTCTTTCATCTTTCTTTCGGGAAAAATGAGCCTGAGAGATGAATCTACCGAGAGGTATTGCAGGTTTAAAAAGAAATGATGGGGTGGAAAGGGGGTGGGGAGGGGGTGAGGGGGAAGGAAGCTGAATGGAGTCACATCTCGTACGGGAGAAAGATGTATCTCCCCCCACCCTCCGGTCTCATGCCAACAATAGACAAAACCACATCTAAAACACGCACACGCACACACGCATACACGCGCGCGCAGGGGGAAGTGGGGATAGCGGCTAAATGATAAATATTTAGCAAGCGATTGTAATAATAGTAATAGTAGTAGTAATAATAATAACAATAATAATAATAAATTCTCTGCACAATTATGAGGAAAGGGGAGAGTGTAGCAGTGCCGGAGAAGGGGGTGGGGAGAAGCGGGAGGGAGGGCAGGAGGCACAAACCGAAAAGCAAAAGAAAACACCACCAACCACCATCGACAATAACAACAGAACCTGGTGCAAAGCTGCCAGATGGAGTGCAGGCAGAGGAAGAGATTGACATGTGCATGGAAATATATAGAGAGTCCTGGCTGGATTGCTACCGAGAGCCGTAAATATATATATATATATATATATATATATATATATATATATGTGTGTGTGTGTGTGTGTGTGTGTGTGTGTGTGTGTATATGTATATATATATATATACAAACACACATATATGTGTGTGTGTGTGTATTTATTTTTACATATTTATATTTGTGTGTGTGTGCTTGCACGCCGCGCGTGTACGCGCGTGTGTGTGTATGTACATGCATATAGGTGCGCGTGTGTGCGCGTACGGACAGGCAGACACAGACAGACGGAGAGCCCTCGCACACGCACGCCTGCACAGCCAAGGGGAGAGGGGAGCGATAGCATAGTAGGGAAGAAATATTCACCTTCCCGCCTCATGCCCACTTTGAGGCACTTCTTGAGGCGGCAGTACTGGCACTGGTTGCGGTGGTGCTGGTCGATGGGACAGTTCCTGTTGGCGCGGCATGTGTAAGTTAAGTTCCTGCGGACGCTCCTCTTGAAGAAACTTTTGCAGCCCTCGCAGGTGAACTGGCCGTAGTGCTTGCCGCTGGACTTGTCTCCGCACACCACACATTCGATGTGCTGCTGGCTCTGCCCCGAGCCCTGCTGGCCCGCTCCCTTGTCTCCGGCCGCTCCCGGCGTGGAGGGGGGTCCCGGCTGGCTGGGGGTCTGCGGGGTGTGTGGGGTGGCCGAGCTCCCCTGCTGCTGGGGCTGCTGCTCCCGGGCCGGCTGCGTCGCGGCGGGGTTGGGGCCGCTCGGAGTGCCCCCGGCCACGTCTTCCTGCGGATCTCGCCAGCTGCTAACTACCATTGCCATATCTCGGGCCCAAAAAAGTGCTGGGGAGCGGCGCGTCTCGCTGCGGGCTGCCGGGGAGTGAGGCGGGGGGCGGGGGGGTGGCGGCCGCCCGGGCGCCGGGGGCGAGCGGAGAGCGAGGGGACCCTTGCTGCCGCCTGCCTCCGCCTCGGCTGCCGCCGCCGCTGCCCTGCTGCCGCCGCCGCTGCTGCCGGCTGGAGCCGCTCCTGCCGTTTTCTTTATTTTATTTATTTTTCGCCGCCGCGAGCCCCCCTCCTCTCGCTCGCGCTCTTGCTAATTTTTTTTTTTTTTTTTTTAGAGAGGGGGAGGGGGCGACGGAGGATTTTCTCCCTCTCTCTTTTCCCCCCCCTTCCCTTTCCTTTTCCTCCCTTCCTTTTCCTTTCCTTTCCTTCCCTTCCCTGTCCTTTCCAGCGCTCCCCCCTCTTTAAAATACCCCCGCCTGACCGCTTCTCCCCTCTGCTCCCGCTCTCCCCGGCTCTCGCTGCCTCTCCTCGTCCTCCCCCCCCCCCCCCCCCCCCACCTCCGCCGCCACTTCAAGTTGCAAAATCAGAAACGGCAAACAAGGCTGTCGGGAGAGGCATTCAGGAGAGTAACACGCCGGACACGCACACGCAGGAGGCAGACACGCGCGCAATCGCCCGGCACACGGCTCCCCACTCGCGCACACGCACACACGCACGGGCACAGGCACACGCGGTCCGGGCGCTACGAGCGCGGAGGATGTGCAGGCATAGAGGAAGCCGCGGCGCCGCCGAGGAGGAGGAGGAGGAAAAGGAGGAGGAGGTGGAGGAGGAGGAGGGGAAGGAAGAGGAGGAGGAGGAGGTCGCCGCTCGCCGCTCGCCGCCGCCGGGGCTCGGCCGCCGCCGCTCCCGCGGAGGCTGCTGTCGCCGCCGCTGTCGCCGCCGCTGTCGCCGCCGCCGGTGCCGGTGTGGGCTCTCGGGGAGGCGGGAGGTCGAGAGAGGAGCCGCTCGCCGGCGATCAGAGTACGGAGGTGTCCGGGGGCCAGGTCCAGGGCAGCGCGCCGTCAGCCATTCAGGGCGGTGGAGCCGGGGAGCGCGGCGGAGGCGGGCGGGGAGCTGAGGCAGTTTGATCTCCTGTCGCGGCGGCGGGGAAGGAGGAGGAGGAGGTTGCCGGTCGCTGCTCTTTCTCTCCCGAGCTGCTCTCTCTCGCTCTCTGTCTCTCTCGCTCGCTCGCGCTCTCTCTCGCCTTTTTTTTTTTTTTTTTTTTTTTTTTTTAAATCGCAGAAAAAAAATCGGATGTGACTAAATTCGCAGAGGAGACGAATTCACGGCGAAGTGTAAAAATAGAGAACGGGAATAATAATGACACTTGCAGGAAAAAGAGAGATCCAAAGTAGGTCGGTAAATAAATCCTCTTCTTCTCCTCTTTCTTGCCTTTTCGGTGTTCTTCTCCTGTGAGAGCGCACGATACTGGTTGCGAGGAAAAAAAAAAGGAAGAAAAACGGTGGAAATCGCCCCAAAAATATTCTTTTTTTTTGTTTGTTTAGTTGCCTAAAAAAAGTATTTCATGTAAAAACTCATCACCCAGAAGAGAAGCCCTCCCCCAAAATAAAAAAAGAGGCAAGAATTGTCAAAATAATAACGGTATTAAGATGTGAACGCGTTCTCTCTCTCTCCGGACTTTCCCCCTCCCCCCTGTTTCTCTCTCTCTCCTTTCCCCCTTTTTTCTTTCTTTCTTTCCGAGTTTGGTTTTTTTTTTTTTTTTCAGTTTCACCTCTCTCCTCTTCTCCTGCAGGAATGAAGCGAAAGACACAAGGAGGAAGGGTGGAAAAAAGAAGAAAAGGAAGGAGAAGAGGGAGATGAAGGGGGGGCACACTAATAGAATATGCAAGAAAGGGAAGGGGGGGAGAGAGGGAGAGAGGGAGAGAGGGGGAGAGAGGGAGAGAGAGGGAGAGAGAGAGAGACCCAAAAAATGAATGCGTTTAAACGGGAAGCCTAGCAAAGCAATGTTTCCGAAAGGGGGATCTGCGCGAATGTCTGTATATAGTGAACTTTGACACTACTATTGAAACTGACACGTTTCTATGGAGATCGCTGCCTTATATGGAGCTCGTGTCAAGGAGCCAAGAGAAGGGCTGCTGGCAACTGATAATCAAAGGCGACTGACTGGTCAGAGCCCTGAACTGGGGGGAGAGAAAATGGGAGGCTAAGGTTAGCCAAGCCTCCTTCACTCCATTGGTTACCCCCCAATTCCCCCCCTCCACCCGCGCTTTGCTTTTTCTTTTCTTTTCTTTTCTTTTCTTTTCTTTTCTTTTCTTTTCTTTTCTTTTCTTTTCTTTTCTTTTCTTTTCTTTTCTTTTCTTTTCTTTTCTTTTCTTTTCTTTTCTTTTCTTTTCTTTTCTTTTCTTTTCTTTTCTTTTCTTTTCTTTTCTTTTCTTTTCTTTTCTTTTCTTTTCTTTTCTTTTCTTTCTTTCCTCTCTCTCACTCTTTCTCTCTTTTCTTTCTCTTTCTCTCTCTGGTTCTTTCTTTCTTTTCTTTCTCTCTCTTTCTGTCTCTCTCTCTCTTTTTTCTCTCTCTTTCTCTCTCCCTTCTCTTTCTTTTCTTTCTTTTCTTTCCCCCTTTTTTTTTAATTAAATGAAAAAAAAATTTTCACTACTTACTGAATGGGATAGGGAAGGGAAAGGAAATGGGAGGGGGGAGGAAGGGAGGGAGGGAGAGTAGAGAGAAGGAGAGGAGATTCTTCTGACAAGCACAATTTGCACTGAGATCCCCCTGTGCTGCTATTTACTTTGGGACCTGATTAGTAGGGGTCGTCTATGACCCCTCTACCCCCCCAACCCATGACACACATGGGCAGAGGAGGATGCATTGCGATAGGCAGAAAGGTGCAATTAAAAGGACACGATGGATATGGGCTCCCTGTGAAAAGTTAGTGTGGGTTGGGGTTTTTTTTGTTTTGCTTGCTTGTTTTTGTTTTGTTTGTGTGGGTTTTTTTTTTTTTTTTTTTTTGGTTGCTGTTTTTTTTCCCTACAGATCTGAAAGAGGGATTTATCTTCCGCTTGCCAGTTGCAAAAGCCACTCCAGGGGTGTTAATGATGGAGAAGGAAACACGCGCTGCACGGAGGAGCAGGCGCCCGTACATGCACACCCTTGCACACACACGCGGCCGAGTCCACACACATATTCAAATCCCCATATGTTCCCATCCCACTTCGGGCTATTTTTGCAGCCTGTCCCTCGTCCCTCACCCCTCATTCCTCACCTAACATGTCCACCCGCGGCCCCGCAGGGCTCCACGCTTCTCGCGGGGGTTTCACCCCTACCCTTTAATTTCATTTTGGGGGTGTGTGAGCAGTCAGCATCACCCCCTCCGCTGCCCTGCCCGCCGTGCGCTCCCCCTCGGTCCCCTCGCCCGGCTCTCCCGGTCTCTCCAGGAGCCCCACGCGGGAAGGGGACGCGGGGGTGCGGGGGTGTCGGTGCCCCCAGCCCCGCGCCCCCCTCCGCTCCCGGCCCGGCGAGCGGGAATCGCTGGCTCCGGCTGCCATCTAGCGGGCACGGAGCCGCGGCCCGGGGAGCCCGGCGAGCAGGGGCTCCGCGCCTGCCTGCAGCCCTGCACCCCACCCCCGGCTCTCGCCAGAAAATGAATTTCCCCTTTCCGATTTGAAATAGAAAACTGCACTGAGGAGAAGACCCTCTTCTTTTCAATTTCTGTCTCTCTCACAAGCCGGCCTTAGAGGCAGCTTCCCTTTTGTCAGGGATCGGAAATTTGCCTTGGGTTCGAAAGACTGCATGTGACAAAGAAGAAGCAGAATGCAAAAACTGAACAGCTCCCCCCCGCAACAAAAAATCCCACCAAAACTAACACCCCAGGCGCCTCTACTCGCCACCATACCTTTCTCTTAGCTCCCAATCAAGTTTATGATTATGATAATCTAATGAGATTAGAAGGTGGATGGAAAACCTGCAGAAGGAAAGTGAATGAAATAGGTGACAGAAATTTTATTGTTATTATTTAGTTTCGTAAAGTGATGTTGATTAATTAAAAGTAAAGAGAAAAAAATAAGCCCCTCAAATTTGATGCATAGTGATCATGATATTTTTTTCTTTCCCTGTCGACTCTGAAATCTGAGGCTGGGAGCCGCCTGAAGAAAAGATTCCTTCATCATTTCTAAGATCAGAATAAACGCTTGATTTTGTCCCGAAATAATGAAGAGATTTTCAATGAGCCCCTTGCCCAAGCCGTCTCTGTTGTATATTGCATTGATAAAAAGGATGTTATTGACTATGCAACAGTAGGCTTCTTTCCTCTCTCTCGCTCTTTCCAAATAAAGTCTCCGTCCTGTCTCTTGATCAGTAAGAAGGTGAAACGAATAAGATTAAATAGGACAAAAAAGCAAGCTCCGTATGTGTATCATCTAGATTTTACTCCCCAGACTGTGAAGAGACAGGGAGTAAAAGAGGCAGAGCGAGGCACGGAGGGTGGGGGGGGGGGAGAGAGAGAGAGTGAGAGTGAGACACAGACACAGACACAGACAGAGGCAGAAAGCCTGAGAGGAGGTGGACGGACCCAGCAGCCGCAGCCCAGCTCCTCCCGGACCGGGCACTCTGCCGACGGCCCCGACTCCCCGGGCCACCCCAGGCAAGTCGCCGCTTCCTTCCTCGTGGTTTCGGGGCAGAGGGAGGGGAGCAAGGCCGCGACACTTGGCAGGGAGACCTTCCCCAGTCCTGCCCCCCCCGGGCCACCTCCTCCCCTGGCGTCATTTGGGCATCCCGGCATTTGGGAGGAGTGAAAGGCGCCTAGTCCTCATTCTGTCCGAGGTTTTTCCTTCCTCCTCCCTTCCGTTCCCCTTTCCCCCCATAGGAACATGTGTGGGAATTTCCACGGCTCCCCTCCCCACACAAGGCGGGTGTCTCGCAGGGGGACCCACGCAGGTCCGGCAGGCGCCGACCCGGGCGCCAGGGCCGGCTGCAGCCGCAGGGCGCCGGGCTGGGGACGCGCAAGCATTCCAGCGCTCTTCTCTTTCACCTGCTTTGTTTGTTACTTGATCACCTAATGAAAAGATCGATGGCAGCTTGTTTATCTGGGTGATAGTGTCAACAGATTACAGGGGCAGTAATCAGATGTTTCCCAGCCGGGCTGGGCACAATTGTAATACAGAGGGAGCCTAAACATGCTCAGACTGCGCTAGTCTGGGCAACGGGGGTTGTGCGGCGGGGAGAAATTTTTTCCCTTCGTCTGGCTGGAAACGCTTGGTGGTTTTCACTCGCTCCGTGATGAGGAAAAGCAGCTTTTAAACGGGATTTGTAGAAATAGATGATGGGTGAAGGGCCGGTGAAATTTGCGGGAGTCCCGAGGAGAAATCCATCTCCGGCGTCCTGTGGCTGTGCAGTAGCCTGCTGGGGAGGGGAGACGGGACTCTGGGCATCCATCAATAAAAGTCTCATGCCTGTGTTGACCAGGTTAAAGCAGAGATCAGTCGACGAGAGGCATTTCCTCTCCTCAACAAATTACAGGGACACGGTCACAACTCACATTTAATTGGGAAATGAACTTTGATTCCTTTTTTAACCTCTGTGGATCTGGAATGTGTAAAGGAGATGGAGCTGGGAACTTGGAGAATTAATTTTTCCTCTGTCGTACTAGATGCTACTTTCCCCAGGCCAGAGTCCAAGGCTGGAATCTGAAGGTGGGAGAGTTTTGGGAGGCTTTAGCGAGTGGTTTTGGTTGTTTCTGTTTGTTTGTTTTTTTTTTTCTCCTCCTTTCTGTATCTCTCTTCTCCACCCCTGTCTCCTTCCTCGTGTAACCCAGCCTGGAATGGCACTGGTTCCTCTCTCGTCCCCTGCAGAAAGGAAAAGTTCCTCTGGAGATTTGTGAGTGGCCCGGATGCATGTAATTTGGGAGCTCGGATACATAGCCTCTGTTTTCTTAAACAAATAAGTGCCTTCTTCAGCTGCCAGCTCCACAAGGCACCACACACACACACACACACTGAAAAAAAGTACACGGGGACGTACACACATATACCCACATATATATGCACACACCTATGGAGTGGGGTAGATGGAAGGCAGAGGGTGCACACTTACACAGGGTGCAGTGAACAGCTTGGACTTGCAAAAACCATTTCATTCTTGCTTTCAATTTTTAGTGTATTTAATCGTTCTCAGTTCTGATCTGTGGACACCTACAGGCTGTAAAACCAGAGTGTTGCACTGGGGTTTCCCCCTAGCCTCTGCCTTCATCCCTTGGTTGGAGTTTTATGGCTACCCCTCTCCTGGGCCTGCTGCAGACCGAATGTGAACGGTCACATTGGACCCCCCAGTCTGAACCGTGTGTCCCAGCCCTGCTGCTCCTCAGGCCCCCAGCCAGGCTGGGGGTGGCACTGCTGTTCCAGGCCTCCACAACCGGTGGTGCGTAGCCAGGCCTCATTTCCCAGCAGCAGTGCTGGGGGTTTTCCTCACAGGCCTTTTTCTCCATTTGCCTTTTTTCCTCCCTTTCTTTTTTCCTTCCTTTTCCTGCCTCTGCTCAAGCCAGACCTGAAGGATAACTAAGTTTCTTGAGGAACGCAGCATATGGTGTGTGTGTGTGCGTGCGGGAGGCGGTGCTGCTGGAGGAGACGCGGTCACCGCTGCCCTGGGCAGGTGGTCTCCGGTGAGTGCCATCCCCCGGGGAGACGTGACCGAGCGGGGCCAGCTCCCCCCGGGCGCCCTGCGCTGCTCCTCCGCTGCCTCCTGCAGCACCCACCGCAGCTGTGCCGAGGGACGCGCTCTGGGGCGCCTTGTGCCAGCCCTGGTGCTTTCTAAAGGAAGCCTGATGCCGAAGGTGGGCCCATCCCACCCTGAGCGTTCCGAGCGGTGTCTTTCTCCCCCGTCCCGGTGTCCCTATCACAGTCACCCTAGCCCGTCGCCCAGGACGTTTCAGTACTTCCCACCGACGGCGACTGGGCTTGGGAAACAAGGCCCTCCACCTTTCCCTGCTGGACTCCCCCTCCGTCCGTCTGCCGCACATGCCCCGGGCCACGCCACCATGCATAACCTGCTTTATTTATTTATTTATTTATTTATTTAAAAAAAACCCAAAAAACCCGCAATCTTTGGAGCGTACTCCTTCCCCCAGTTTCCTCTGTGAAACACCATCTTGGGGTCACGGCCGACATCCCCGCGGTATCCAGATCTGCTGCTGGGTCTCACAACCCACGGGGCATTATTGTGTGTCCCACCCCGCCGAGGTGTGCCCGCTCTCCCTCGCCTCCCGCGTGTGTTTAACCCGGAGGCGCGACCGCCCTTCCCTTCCGCGCACACCGCCTGCTTCCCTGGAATTATTTTAGACGGGATTGGCAAAAAAGCAGTGTGACAGCGGCCCTCGCAACTCCCCCCGCCACGCCCTCGAGAAGGCAATCTGCCGCTCCCGCATCCTCTCCGGCAGCGGGTCCGCGCCGAGCCGGGGTTTGTCATTTGTTAGCACTCAAAAGTACCGGGCTCCAGTGCCAACCAGAAAGCAGGCGCTCGTTATCCCTACAGACAGAAACGCCTGAGCACCCGACAGTCAGCCTTCTTTCCCCAATTAAAAAAAAAAAAAAAAAAAAAAAAAAAAATCTGTGCCTAGAAGTAAAAACCAAACCAAAAGCAAAACTAAAAAACACCACAGAACCCCAACCAACAAGCACACAACAAAAAAAAGCTGTTTCTGTGAGGACGGGAGAGAAGGCACCCAAAGCGAAGGCCACTTTTCTAACAGCACAAAGAAACATAGCAATTCCCAAGTAGAGCTGCAGGAGCAGAAACTGATGACCTTTGGATGGAGATCAAACTTTCCTGTATAAGGAAAATCTGGGAATAATTTTCAACACACTCATGAATCCAGGACCAAATATTTACATTCGGCACAAGTAAAGCTGCGGTGATCAGAGCGCTGAAGCCAAGAGAAAAAAAATTTACAAAAACCACTAGCATAATGCTTTGCACTGAACAGTTCCGACTGTATTTTATGCTTTCAGCTTCTCTTAGGGCTGAATTTGGTGTTTTTATGATTCTGAGTTGCGCTGGAGATTTTGATAAAGATCTGACGTTTGGAAACGAGTTTGTAAGTCGTGAGATTGTCCTGACAACGCATTCGACGGCAGTATATAATAATTTCCTTAATAGTTACCTGTCAGAGATTCCATTTCTTTTACTGAGGGGATTAGTCAGTCAGGAGTAGATTTGAGCTGGACTTTCCGCAGACCAGAGACCGGCTCCAAGATGTTTAAGTATTTAATGTCACTTTCTCCCCTGCGTCCGAGATAAAACTGTGCAAAAGTATGTTTGCCGGGAAATACTCAGCAATGGTAGAGCAGTAGCAATATAATCATATTTATTCATCAGAAATTGATCTGAGTAATAAACCTTAGCATTTCCATTGAAACTGTCAGGAGCAAGATATGTTTATTACGGCATATTCTGTCTGCGTGGGGAGGACCGGGCTGCGCTTCATATAAAGTTTAAATGAAACAGAATAAACACAGTAGATTGCTCCAGCCCAATACAAAAGCTGCAAATGACCGCTACGTATTTTATGGTGCAAAGGCTTTTTTATGATTTTTTAAAAAATATAATTATTCACACGTTTCTCGGGGTTAAGCCCAGACCTATCCAACAGTGTTGTTAATAAGTTACACAAAATTGCCTGATCCTATCAAACGGGTCTAGAGTTATATGTTTTATTGTTAACCCCTTCCACCGAATCTTCTGAAGCTGAAAGGGAAAGGGAAAGGGCTTTTGTCCGAGTTGATCCTTGGCTATTCTGGGGCTCAGGTTGGTGTGAAAAGGACGAGGAGGTCTCTTGAAATCTCCTTTTATCTACTCCTATTTTCTCTCTGGATCAGCAAATTTGAATAGACACCATCTAATCGCTCGTAATGGAAAATGAAAAAAAAAAAAAAAAAAAAAAAAGAAAACCAAGCCACCCAACAAAAAACAACTGTGTGTGTGCTCTGGGAGCTGCGAAAATGCTTTTGCGCTGGGCTGCCTGGCCGAAGGGGTGCGTGCCCTTGAGTGCGCCAGACGGGGAGCAGCGTGAGCAGCGCCTGCAGCCGCAGCCCGCGGTGCGCGCACCCCGCGGCTCCGCGGAGACCCCGGCATGCCCTGTCCCTGCTCCCCCGGCCCCCGAGCCTGGGCATGCCCTGCCCGGGCCGGGAGCTCTGGGGTGGGCATGCTGGAGCAAGCAGCGTCTCAGAGACTCCTTCCCGGCGCCCGGGCTGTGAGGAGCTTTTTTGAGGAGTGATAACACGGAGTCGACCCGACACTATTTCCTCTCTCACCCTCAGACTCCTGGATTTTCGTGATTTGCTCTTATTGCGGATACCTGGACTGAGAGACAGTCCGGGCCGCCGGGAGTGGGTGACCCCAAGGAACAGTCGCCCTGTGGCGGGCAACCAACTCCGCACATCAGGCAGGCACCGACGGAGGTGTCCGCAGCTTCCTGGGGATCATCTTGCCAAGGCTGGTGTTGTTTTTTTTTTGTTTTTTTTTTTTTTTTTTTTTTTTTTTTTTTGGGGGGGGGTGGTGGTGTTGTGTTTTTTTTGCTATGCTTTAAGGCGAAAAATAAAAAAAAAAAAAAGGAGGCGGGCAAACTTGGGGGCCTCTGTCAAATAGAAAAAGTTTTGTTCTAGAGGCTCAATCCAGGGCACTATCTCTTCCTTCCTAGCAGCTCAGAAATTGGCGTTTCTTTCTCAGTCTGGGACACTTTTGCTGAAAATTCCTTCATGTGACCCCTTTGTTGCTAAGGCTACAAGTTCCCATCCCGACACACAAATCTTTTCCACTCCAGGAGCAGCTCAAGTCCTGGGCAGAAGTCATGACTTAAGAGACTTACTTCAAACTCCTTGGAGTGCCTCCCTGCTAAATACCTGCTTAAGTCTAGAGGTTCAAATGAAGTCCTCCCCCCGCCATCGTGTGTCGCCCCCCTCCTCCTCTCCCGAGGTACGTTTTGCTGGGACTTCTAGTAAATAGATGGCGAGAAGGAAACACAGTCGAATAAGGATTAAATTAAGTAGAAGAAATCCAGGCGATGTATATTTTGAAGATCCGATGGGGCGTCAAACTGATGTTTAACACATTTTTTCCACTCACTGTGCACAAGTCCTCAGCCCCCATCGCCTTGTTTAATTTTTTCACCCCCGAGGAGGCGGCAGTCGTGGGAGGTGGACAGAAAAAGGCTCCCTCGACCCACAGATCTTTTCCTATCCTCAAATGCCATGGGAAAGGACAAGGAGACACCGTGTCCCCAGGCACGGCTGGGGACACACTCACACACACTCACACTCACACACAGGCACACACACACTCACACTCACACACAGAGAGGGGCTCTTCCAGCACCGAAGGACCTGTGAGGTGGAGTACTGCGTGGTCATCCAGGCTGTCCCTAAATGCAGAGCTCAGGTGGAAAGTGGTTGGTTTTGGTTGTTTGTTTGTTTTGTTTTGTTTTGTTTTGTTTTGTTTTGTTTTCCCTTAGCAGAATTACCCATCTCCTTCCTCCCCACTGCCCTCGCTGCTCTCTAGGTTGCACCGGTCAGGAAAATACAATTTTGTCTCCCCGGCTCAGCAGAGTGGACACGTGTTTGTGCACCACTGAGCCCGCCAGCACCGCTGAGGCAGTGGCTCTCCTGGATGCAAAAGGAGAAAAAATCTCAACAAAACCCCCTCAACCTCCCTTCCTACCGCCCCCCCAACCCCCAAGAAGCCCCAGAGAGGCTCTTCTCCTGGAAAAGTTAAGCATGACTTAGTAAACATTTGTAAATGCAAATAGATATGAATAAATAAACCTCAAACTAGGTAGTTTGGGTGTAATAGTTTAGCAGGACTAATTGCAGACAATGTAGCTGAAATGACTTCTCCAATTAGCTGCTGGTTGGGGCTTATTTGGAGGATCTGTCAGCTCTAGCGATGGATAATTGCTTTATTGCTCACAAAACTATCATCTATTTAGAACATATGTGCTAATTACTCTGGATGGGCGTCGGAAAAGAGACCATAAATCTATTAGCCCTTTAAAAAGTCTAAGGTACTTGTGAACGACCAAACTCCCTTCCTTGGAGCTTAAGGGCAAGAGTCTCGTCTGGATGGTACTCTTTCCATAAAATAAAATAAAATAAAATGAAATAAAGTAAAATGAAATTAAATGAAATAAAATAAAATAAATTCAGCCATATATACACATGTATTTTTCAGTGTATATTTGCGAAGTCACAGTGGGAGGGAAAATAAGGGAAATCATCCTTCTATAGACCAAACTGGTGCAATAAATCACTGTCATAAAACCGATTTTCCTCTTCAGCTTTGCACTATTTTTCCCCCCAAAAAGATTAGTTTAAAAATCTTTTAATTGGATTACTCTGGAAAATTAATCTCCTTTGGGCTCACTAAGTTTGTGTACCAAATATCTAGAATTAATTCAGTGCCACAAAACGCATCTGCGATGCCTTTTGTTCAAACTAGCTAAAAAAGGGACAGGTAGGGAAAGTGGCATTTCGCCGTACGCATTCATGTCCCCTCGCAGCTCTCTATGCATATTCATTGCTGTATGTGTCGCATTGTACCGCATAAAATTGCTATTGTAAAGGACATAAACAGAATTGTTTGCTGGACTGTGCTGTGGGTCAAGACACCAGTGAGGGGTGAGGAATTCGGGGGGAAAACGCAGAGAAAGGAAAAAGCTTTGGCAGCCGCAGTAGCAGTCTCCCGGGCGTCGCGCACCGAGGGTCATGCCCGGGTCGAAGCGGTTCCGCCGCCGCCCGCCCCGGCCGCTCCGCGGGCGCGCTCCGCTCCGCGCTGCCCCGAGCACGCCGCCCCCCGCCCCGCCCCGCTCCGCTGCGCTCCTCTCCGCTGCCGCGCTGGCCCCGGACCTGCGGCGCTTTCGGGGCCGTCTGAGTGGAACTCCCCATCCCCGGCACCCGCTGAGATTCAATAGGATCCCTTAGTTTTCAGCGCAATTTGAGCGTGAGCAGCACCCTCGTGAGGTGCGGCTAATTGCGGGGGCGGCGGGGGATTAGAGGCGTAATGACTTGTCGGGGCGGTGGTGGTGGCTCTGTAACACAGCGTCTTCTTTCCCCCCCGCCTTTTACAAGTACAGGCTGTCTCGCTGCTAACAGAGCAATAAAGCTCTGGGTTCATCTCTATATTTTTACTTGCTTGTTTTCCCGGAAGCAAACGAACATGTCGCTTATTCCCGGTGGTTTATATGCAAATTGTGACACTTCACAGAGTCTTGGGGACCGAAGGGGCAGGGAGCGGTTCCTTCCCGGGGGAGGAATGTGGGAGGAGAGATCGTGAGCGGCAAAGTTCCTTCTGGGTGGAACAGGAGGCAAGGACCGCTTGTGCGAGTGTCTGTATGTGTGAGCTGAGATTCAGGTTGGGTAGGTGACGGGGCAGCACGGGGTGGGCACGAAGCAGGCTGGACGATGAGGTTGAGGAGTGCGAGGGTGAGGATGAGGGTGAAGGTAGGTTTTGACCTCTTGAGCACTGGTCTAGCTCAGCGCCCTATAGAATAATCTCTCTGCCCAGACCTAAATCCCAGCCATTCTTGCATGCTTGTCGCCCTTCATAAGCTGTGTGTGGCATTTCCAAGTCAGCATTAAATTTCCAGTGTCAGCCGCTGCTAAACTGCGAATCGCGGAGTGGGATTGTCCGTGTTTAATAACACGTGACACAAACACGTGTGGAATCACATGGAGGGAAAACATGCAGAGCAAGGTGAACATCCCATGCTACAGGCTGGGCATATCACACAGGGGTGTATCACACAAGCCCAAGCCCCGAAATCCTGCAGACAGGTGTCACATGTGCTCACACGCAGCCAAGTAACTTCCATTGCAACACGCGTGAGATCCTTGCATGGACGTGCACAAGTAGATGGCTGTTTCCAGGCAGACTTTACGTACTTGCTAAAGAGCCCTGTGGTCTGCAGCACCTTGGATCTCTGCTGACCATGCATCACCAGGTAGAAGTTTTTCAGCCGTGTGCTGCAGCTAAACAGATGATTACACATTGACAGAATCTTTATCCCTAATCACGTGATGTTAAATGAATCTTAAAGTCCCTTCTGAGACAAATGAAGAATTCTCTCTCTTTTTCTCTCTCTCGTCCTCCTGTCCATCTGCCTGCACCGTGGACACGCTCTGTGGAAAATGTTTACAGTTTGGAGGACTCTAACCTTGATTTTCCAGCTTTGAGCTCCCTCTGGAAGCGGTAAGAGCAACTACTCCATGTTACTGCACAAATTCCAGCACCATTGTGGGTCGCAGGTGTTGCAGCCGCTATTGTTTGCATCCCTTCTGCAGCCCCGCGGCCAGAGCCCCGAGGTTGCACCGACCTCCGTATGCTGCTCCGCACACCCTCGGAGCCCGAGGCTGCCCGTGCTGAGCGGGCACGGAGGTGGAGAATTTGGAGGCGAATTTGGTCCTCACCCAGCCCCGCTCCGCGCCGCCCTTCGGCCGCCCGCTGGCCTCTCGCACCAGGGCTCAGCATGGAGACTCTTACTTTCTCCCACAAGGGGAATAGACAGCTCATGTGTGGACAGGCATCTTTTTCGGTTTTATGTCAGGAGTGCCGAGAGCCCAACGCAAGGCGGGAGGCAAAGACGTCCGAGATAAACTGGGATTGCCCTTTAGCCCCAGGCTGGGAGTGGAGGGACGGCGAAGACAGTCACCGCGCCGAAGGTTCCGAGGCAAAAATTAGGCAGAGACGGCAGGCAAAACCACTTCTAAACAGGAAAATACCTAGAAACCCCGAGCTGTGCACACTTGACCAGAAAGCATCTGGGACGGTTGCTTTTGGTTTAGGGGGTGCAATGATCCTTTGGAGACGATGTAAAGCATGCATTTGTAACCAACTACAAAAGTGAGGGGTGGAGGCAGGATGCTGCGCTATGCCAGATCATCCCTGAATAGCATTAAACTGTGTCATGAATCAGTGTCATCATGACGTATGACACACCACAAGGGATCATGATGAGTGACTGGCATAATAGACAGAGATAGTGGACCAAAGTCTCCTTGACAATTCTTAGTCATATGTCTTGGGGGGATAGTTTTACATTCATGATCCGTTTATTTGGAGCCAATACAGGGAGACACATGAAGCACACGGCTGAATCTGTCTGAGCAGGAGGAAGACGGGCTTAAATGGCACAAAGCGCTGCCGAGGGGAATCTGAAGAGGTCGCAGGTTTAGCAGCAAAACACGTGGAAAGCCCCACCTGCTATTAGGCTATACATAATTAAGCAGGACGCCCCTGGTTTCTCCTGCCAGCCCAGGGAAGGGCTGGCTCACCCAGCGTGTTTCCGTCAATAATCTGCAGAGCCTCTCAGGCACCCCGCCCCGCTGTCCCGCGGGCTGATAACCTCCTGTCCCATCGCAAACTGGGAGACGCCGCTCGCGTCCTTTTCCTCACGCTTGAGCTTTGCTGCGGGCTGCGGAACTCCGAGGCTCCAGTGCTAGCAGGGGCAGGTCTGCCGGGCAGGCAGGAGGCACACCTATAATAAACGCTTAATCCGAGAAACGCCCCCAGTGTGCCTCTCACTACGAGCTGGGGAGCCCGAGTTGCTGGAGCTGCGGGGTTTGTTTTGTTTGCCAACTTCCCGAGCTACCAGGTAGAAGCGCCTTTACTTTTTTTCCCTTTTCCTCTCCTCCAAACTTAAGTGTCCCTTTGGCGGTGTCTCCAGAAGGGCAAGAGGGCCCCAGTGACTCTTTGAAGGCGATCAGCACTCCGAAATCCGCCTGGGCTGGCTGGGAATGCTTGCCATCTCAGCGGAGATCACTGACAGGCTTCTTCCCGAGAGACTAAGTTCGCGAGGCTCCCTTTTCACATAGAGCCTTCAGGAATACTGATAACCTCTAGAAATCTCCATAGGAGGCATTCCAATGAGCAAAATGAATGACATACGCCCAGAAAATAAGTGTACAAGAGTGGAATCCTATTCAGTCTGAACCACCGCCCCACTCCCCTCCCCCAGAACAAACAGACAAACAAACAAACCCGAAAAACCACCACAAAAGTGATGGTCCAGATACTAAGAAGTTCACTAAGTGTGTGAGTATCTAATGAAGGGAATAGCGACATTTAAAAAAGAAAACGTCTAATGACTTCATTTGATTTGGAGGATGAAAAAGCCTTTTAAAATCACTTCAGATTCACTGGCCTAAACGCAGCCAATTTTTGAATATGAAGGTTGTACTGAGTCTGCCTTCTTTCAAGAGGTCATGTGAAAGGTAATAGTATAGGTGAAGTAATGCAGTTACGCTGTAGAAACTTTTGTTTCCCTTTCTTGGCAATTTATTTCGGTGCTTCTTCACTTTCCTAGGAACAGACTGACTCCATCAACGGCGATCTTCATGTTTAGACGCATGTCTGTTCAAAGCATTTAGGTTCCCCAATTTGTATATTTCTCCCGACATCAGCAGCATCACTGGATCCTTACGTTATCAGCCTTTTCAAAGTAGGGGAAATTCGGAATAAAACATGACTCCTAAGTGGGCAGGGTAGCGAAGCCGATAGGGAAGCGGGCTATCAAAATCATCTTTTTGCCCTTATAAAGGGAGGAGTGAAAAATTAAAATAAAGAAGCGCTCCTCCTGAGAGAGTCCCGGTGGCCGAGTTTCGGTAGTTCAGCCATTTCACGAGTTTTCCGCTGACTTTTCAGCGTGTTGCCGAACTCCTGCCCGTCTCCCACCGCCTTCGGAGGGTCGCCCTGAGGGATGGGTGATGCCCCCGGTTCTGTCCCACTTTGGAAAGAGGAGTCACATCCGTACGGGGAGAGAAGAACGGCCGGCGAGGGTGCGGGAGCCGGACCGCGCAGGCACTGCCGCCTCGCCACGTGTGGTTTTGTTTTTGTTTTTGCTTTATTGAGGCGGCGCCCGTGACCGGCAGCAGGTGTCGCTCCCAGCAGCCCCCCTCCCTCGGAGGGGTGGGGGAAGGTGTGCTTTTGGACACCACCAAGTGATTTTTAAGCACCTGTCGATGGTATCGACAAATCCAGGTCCGTTTCCCGAAAAGGGACTCGCAAAAGGGTGCGAGGATAGAGGGGGAGAGCGGGTCTGACTCTGCCCAGCCTCTCCGCCCTCACAGCCGGTGACAACTGAGGACGCGGACAGCGGGCTACTCCTTGTCCCCCTACCCTGCTCCACATGCATCCCATGGAGCTGAAGACGTGGGAAAGGATCAGGGCACTTGCTGCCTGCGGGGTCCGATCCTGCGAAGCTTGGAGGACCTCCAGCGACCCTCCCCTCCAAAAGTCAGTTTCTCAGCCACTTGCCCATCATGGGTAAAAAGAATAATTTCTACACCCACTCCTGGAAGTCCACGGAGGGGATCAGGGTCGCTAGTGCTCAGCAGGTAGGGCCGTCCGCCCAGAGCTTTGCAGCAGCATGAAGAAAAATATAAAACTAAACAGGCAATCAGCTGAAATCTATCCTCTTTAAATAAACTGATTCCTTAGTATTTTCCCAGTATTGTTGTAAGTTGTTGTCTGTGATGTCCCCGAGGGCTCTTTCCTCTGCTCTCTGATTTCGTGTATAAAAGCACCTCTGAGTGATGGATTACTGTGTCATTGCAGCCTGTGAAGGATTAATTTGTTTCATTGATTTCTCTTTAGGCAGATTGCCAGAATTCTCTGCTTCCCACCTTTCTCCAGGACTTCAGCAGTAATAGACAGTAACAGCCTAAAACAAATCAGCCCATTCTTGTAAAAATAGAAACACAAAACCCTGAAGTCCCAGGGAAGCTGTAAAGAAGTTTTTTCCTTATGTTGTAGAGCCACTAATTCCTTAAATGAGTCCATCTTCTCTCCTTTCACCACTTCCCTTTTAAAAAAAGGTTACCATGTCTTGGTGGGAGTTGCTTAGTCTCAAGAGCAATTTCAACAAGCAGTTGGATGTGAGCAGTGGGCATTTGACGGTCACAGAGAAATGTTCTGTTCATGCTAAACAGCAGGGGTAGGAATTACAGGAGGATTGTATAAACTTCAAGGTTCATTCTTAAAATCACCAGACCACCTACTTCTAATCAATTTTCTGTCCATCTACCTGTCTGGGATATTAAATAAGCTGTAGTTTATGTCAGGTCCCAGAGTTGCTGGTCTGATGTATGTGGGGGTGGATGGGACTGAAATCTCCCAGATCAATTCATCTGCATGTTTTCAGGATAATCTGATAAAAAAAATCAGACCTTGAAGTGTCAACCTGTGGTGAAAAAAGGCAGCTGGGTGCTCCTTTTGGTGCAGATTGTGGAACAGTGAGGGGAAGAGAGCGAGATCTGCTGCTGCTACTCTGACCACTGCACTGCTCTTTTCAGACCTGCTTTATCTGCAGCAGAGACAGGTCAGCTGTGCTCTTCTGTTTGTTTCCACAATGCAGCACTAAATACTGTATTGATTTAGTCTCCAAAAATTTTAAACTTTGGGTGCTTCTAGTGCGTAATGTTATCATAGACTACTGTCTTTACACCTTGGGCTTGTGGAAAGCTGTGTCGTGCAAAACCAACACTTTTAGATATCATGGAGAGCAGAGAAATGTTTATTTTACCTCTGTATCTGACTTGTGATGAGTGTAGTTCAATAACTATTTTCAAAGGGACAGTAAATTTATTGTACTGGATAGCGCAGATCCACTGCATAGCAAATCTAGGAAATTTTGAAGTTACAGCCCGACTATTTTTTTCCCCTCCTCTCTCGGAGGATGTTAGCCTACTACTTTCTTTTTTAATTTTCTGTAATTTCAGGTGAAATCCAAATACCAGTACTAGAGTCACAGCATGATTTCCTTGTCATCCCACAAGAAAATATGCCTTGCCCTGCCTGAGTAATGCTCTTGTGTTTTCTTGCATGCGATCCCTCTGTGGTCTGTCAAGTCTAACTTTCCCTTCTCTACCTGGTAGGTTTCAAAGGAACTTTAAAAGTAGTCATAAGGAGTTCATTCTTGTTTCCACTTCTGGGAATCCCTTGAAATCCCTGTTTTGTCTGGGGAAACCCTGCAGTGTGGGTTAGCCTGCAGAAGGAAAAGGGTGGCTGCCTCCGGGCATGGCAGCCTGGGAAATGCTGTTATCCTGGGGAATGCTGCAAACTTTCCTTCAAAGGCTTCTGTGGTGTAGCAGGGACCCCCACTTTTCTGGCTTAACACTGCCTGGCATTCCCACTCCAGATAGCTTTTCACTGTCAAGTAACTTTGAAAATAAAGGCACAAAATGCAACAGTTCACATTCTTCCTGCTTGGATAGCCAAGCCCCAGGGAGGCTTGGCTCTCAGGGCAGAGTTTGTCTTGCTTGGAAGCAAATGCTCTCATTCCCTCTGCCCCTTTCTCCTTGCCAATCCTTTTCAGCTTACACAGGGGAATCCTTCTGCTCCTTTGCTAGGCAATAAGGAAAGTTATGCTCTTGATTAATAATGATAACAATATTCTTGGCTTGGAAAGTCTGAGTTAGGAGCAGAGACAGATTTCCACCCCTATTCCTCCAGTTTGTAATAAAACACGCAGAATCCATCACAGACCAAATTTAAAATGCTTAAGTCAAGCTCACATCCTTTCATCCCTTCAGATCTGGAAAGAAACAGAGTCTGTTAGATTAGCAAACATTAACCTCTCGCATAGTTCTGAAAGTAGGATTAATGCCTACTGAAGGGACAGCTATATGACCCTCACACACACTAACTATACATTAGGGCTGTCACGCTATTGATCGGGAGAAGTTTGTGTGAAGAAGCACTCCCCACCAGGGAGAAAAACAGACTAGAGTGGGGAAAAGCCACTCTAAGATGCATCCACTCCATCTGCTAAGATGCACTTTTAAAAAACTCAGCTCCCATTTCTGGCATCAAGTGCAGATGTGCTGGAATCTGCATGCTCCACCCTGCAGTTCTGGTGCATACAGACCGCACACAGTTTTCAGCTGTGGCCCTGGGACTGGCTCATCTTTGGACAAAACAGACCTATGCCAATGCTGGATTTGCACATAAGTAGAGTTTTGCTTGGACTCTGCCCATATGGGGCTTTGTGGCCTTGTGGGGTTCTGACTGGCTGTACTTTAGCATATCTATTCCCATTTAGCTAATTTGGAAGAGACTGGTCCTGAAGATATTTCTCCCTCATCCCATAAGCTAACAAAAAGAAGAAGTAGTGATGAATAATGTTTGTCAAACTTTCTTTTCATTGAAGTATGAATTCTTTACACTAAGAAAGTACAAGCTGATTGTTTCCTAGGGTTTGCTGGGTTAAATACAAACTCTGGATTTGACTTTGGTCACATCCAATTTTTGTGTCAGTCTAACTCTTATAACATTGAATTCTGCAGAAGCAACTGCAATTTCAGTGCATTTCTGAAAACAGACATTTTAAGGGCTGATCACAACACTTTGTTAGAGCAATCCTGAAGTCTCATCTGTCCCTTAAAATTCATATTTATAAGGGACTCATGACAAAAGTGAGACCAGCTGTTTTAGAATTGAATCTTCTAGTCAAGGTAGTTTTTTACTACATTAAGTGCGATGGCTCACAAGTTGTAAGAGTATGGGACTTGTTCTTAGCAGTGCTGGAACCCTGCAATATGCAAATATTTGCTTTGGTCAGCCTGAATCATAAGATATAAAGAAAAATAAACCTGCAAGGAAGAGAAAGAAAGAACTCCCTTCTGATGGACACAATGGGGACTTGTGCCTTGCTAAGACAGGTTCATATATTTTGTACAGAGCAACTACTAGACCCTGGCCCAACTTCTGGAAAATATAAAAGAAAAGATCCTGACTGAAAAGTAAAAATTTAGCCAAAGCTCTGATAGTTTTTTCCCTTGTAGCAGGGAGTAACTTTTTTATTTTAATTTTTTTTCCCCCTAAAGCAGTAGGGAGTAACTTTCCCCTCCCTGCATTATTGGAGGCTGTGCATTCATAGCTGTATGCATAGGTAGGTAGAGAACTGCTGGATACATGAAAGCTGGAAGTTAGGTGCTAAAGGGCATCAGTACTGCTGCTCTCAGCTCACCTCTAAGTCATTTAGTTCAAATAGACAGGTGAAGAGTTAGAAAAAAATATCATGTTATAGCAAGGAACCCAAGAACTGGGCACCATTATTTCTCTGGAAACATGCTCTCCCACCAAGTAGATTGATATTTTCCTCCATTAAATTTATTTGTTTTAAATTCATCTAGAAATTTATACATGCACTTCTCAGCAGTATTTGGGAGTAGATCTCTTGCCTACACATTTACCTCTGCTATTATGAAGCTTTAAAACAGCAGCAGTAAAACTCACCTCCCTGCATTAGGTGTTGCTATATTGCAGATCAAAATTTTGCTGTTTGCAGAACCATGGAAAGAATACTATAATTCAATCTGGTTAGAACTCAGCATTCAATGAGTAACAAGTTTCTGTTTTTCCACAAAAAGCATGAATTAAAACTCCAAATGAATGAGTAGGACTTTCTTGCTTCATATTTTACAGCCACTGCTGTATTGATAATTCATTTTTTCCAAGTAAGTAAAAAGTATGGGGCTTACCACTCTAGCATCTCATTACTAAGATCACAGGCAACATATTGAAAATGGTGGGATGATAGATCGTTCCAGTATTTTATGTAGCTATTAAAATTAGCTGCACCAGAACTTCTTTCAGTTTACACCATATTAAAGGAAGTTTAAAAATTGCAGTTTTGGTTCTAATCAGCTTTTCAGCTTTACTGTATTCCAATGTATCAAGAAGACCATCACTAGTAAATCGTAATTGTGTATTGGTAGAGATCATGGCTCTAGAATGGAAGTACGGTTGTCTTATTTCAAAATCCACTGATTTTTAACATGACAGCCATTACATTTTCTAGTCACAAGCTCATGCTTATTTTTGAAAAGCTCAACATGAACATTCTTGAATAACTGCTATGGAATTCCTTGAGCTAGAAACACTGACAGTGACATTAGTTGGAAAAAATGCATAGGTTTAGTCCACACTGCACACTGCACTAACGACACATCTTGACCTTGTGCACTCCATCATCTGTGGATTTTAAATAATTTTTGAAATTATTTCAGCAGTCAGAAAAAACATTAAAATTAACTATGATACTTCTCTATCAAAACTGTTTTTTATCTTCTGAGAAATGTTTTCAGGTGCTTCCCTAACATTTGAACAGTAAAGACAAAATTACCCAAGATTTTATGGTGCTTTTTGTAGTTTTTTCTCATCTTTTTAAACTGGGTTAAAAGTGTCTTTTCAAAGTTGCCATTTTGGTTTTCAAATTATTTTCTTCATCCACTGTCACAATGGCACCCTGTCTGGCCTGTGAGCATTTCCACAGACCAGAATGTTATGTTTTCACTGGAAATAAAAAAGTATCCTAAAACATGAGTTTTGCTCATTTACATGTAATTTACATTTGATTTGATGCTGTCCCTTAGAAATGACAACAGCTTTAGAGAAGGTTTAAAACCCATACAGTGATCCCTTGCAATCATTACAAAATAGCATAGGAATGCTTACAACAGTAGGAACACCACCCCTGTCTATAATTCAGTTTAGCTAATTACATCCTGCTTTTCTAAATTCAAGTTTATTTCTAAGCTTGATCCAAAACTTCCAAAAATAACTGTTTTCTCCCATTACCAATTTTGGGGTGGGATAGGTTGTATTTCACTGCTAGATGAAGTTCTCTGTTTTGTTTTTTTTTTTTAAATAAGAAATGACCTTTGAGTTTATAGGGGGATGTAAGCCTCACATCTGGATGATCAATAAAGTAAATTCCTTAAAATCCTTCTGGCTAAAATAACATAAAAATATATAATAAATTCAATTTTATCATTTCACAATTCATTCTTTGTCACACAGACCCTCACCATTAAAAAAAAATTACATCAGTACAAATTGACAAGGGGCAATTGTCTTTGTAGGTAGGGAAAGAGGTCAGGAATAAAAAATCTTAGAGCATAGGTGCACCAATCACTCAAAAATTGACTGATTCAGTTGTCAGGATATTGAAAGCATATGTTTTGAAATGCATGAGATAACAATGAATAGTATAGCAAACAATAAATTAAAATTTCAATGTAAGAGAAACTGCAATTAAGGGACTTCCAAAGTAATGCTAGTTTCAGGGCTCAGAAGTTTTGTTTTGCAGCAAAAGCCTGGAAGAGAAACTAAACATTAAAAATCTGCACTTCTGAATGTGATTAACACATATTAAACTCCATCTTCAGCACAGTTTCATATTTAAGGTGGTTGTGTCTTGTTTCTATCTCGGTCTACAAATATCTGATTCTGCCAGACTATGGTAAAAATACAGATTTGGATGTAATTCCTTCTTAAATAAGCATACAATGTAAAGATGCTTCTCAGCTACAGAGAGAGAGTAAAGCAGTTGCTCTTTAACAAATGCCGTGCTATATGCATTATGTAATTTCTATGGTTATAAAACAACTTGAGAAATTGTACTGTAACAATATGATATATGGTAGGATTGATTACTCCAAAAATCCTTTCAAGAGGAAAAATTGCAGGGGAGATGGAGAAGGGAAAAGCTTTTTTTTTCTGTTCAAGCTTCACTTCCTAAAGATTTAGCTTCTGTGGAGAAAAACCTCACATTCAGTTGTTACATCGAGTGGTCACTCAATTTGTTTATTAAATAGTCAAATATATTCTTTTCAGTATATATGAATAGTTTAATTTATTCTGCTGAAAGAGAGATAAGTATCAGAAATACCAATAGAAGTCACATAATGAGATAAGAATACTAGAAAATCTGAGGATTTTAGTACAGTCCATTATTCATTCAATTCCTGGCAGCCTTTATGATTACAAATCACTTGATTGACTAACTAGACATTCTCAAAGTGAATTATGAATCAGGTTCATTTTTCCTGGTTGAGAGTTGGTACATGTTGTAACTCTTCCACTTTGTGATATATCAAGCTCTTGTAACAGTAATAAGAGATATAATCAACTCCTATTTCAGGACAAATAAATTGGCTTTTCAAAAATGAAATGTGGTTGCTAACATTTTTATAGTGCGCAATTTAATTCCTTCCTGCTATTCTCAGAGCACAATCTGGTGTGATGACACAGCTTTTGAATATTTGACTTTGCTGAAATTCTTTTAGGAGTCTCACACCCTCAGTCCAGGCATACTGATATCAGTGGAAATTTGGTGGTGGGTCTAAGACCAGTGAGTGGTCCCTTTACTTGTTGAAAACAAACCTCAGACACTGAAAACCTGGGCCACAATTTGCCCTTTTGTGCTGGCTCTGATCTCAGCTTGGGAATAATGAACAGTTTTAAAGCTGTTTAAGTTTACTTTGAAACACAAAAAAGGAAAAAAAAAAGAAGAATCTCTTCTAAAGTGTGCTTGACCCTCAAGTCCTCTTTCATGAAAAAGTCCCTCAGGCTTTTGTGGAAATTATGCAAAGGGAATGACTGGCAGGCTAGGGTAGGACTCATTTGTAGAACAAATGCACAATCAGATCACAAATCCCCCTGGAATAGGTTTAGTGAGAGGTGCATTTCACCTTCAAATGACTACAGGGAAAACAAAATTAAAAAAAAAAACACTACTCAAAATCTGTGTGAGTGAATGTCCAAGAAAATCACTATGGAGAGCATTTGTGCCATGCATCTGCATAGCAGATGTAGCCCATAGTGCTGGTTTGGCTCTCTGGGGTGTGGTGGTCTCTGGATAATTATGTCCCAGTCAGCAGAGGCAGCTCCCAAGTGTGGTGATATGGGCTGGGGTACATGATAAAGTGTTGGGTCCAAGGGACAGGGTACATCACATCCTGCGGTACATGTGCTGAAACAACATCTTCCCACATGGGGTTCTGTGCAACACCACCACCACAGGTCACAGCTTTGCAGGGAGGAGAGGATTTTTCTGTTGCTTAACGAGGTTAGCCTAGTGTTTGTGTGCTTATTTTAGTTCCAGTAAAGGGATAGGCTGATATACAGTGGGTTGGCATTATTTGTAGAACAATTTTAAAGACTTCAACCCCCTCTGTTTCCCTTCTGAAACACAAAAGCATATCTCTTAAGCAAGACCTTTTGGGAGAAAAGATGTATTACCACTTTAGTTTTGGAAGGCCTTAATGTGATCATTCATTTTAGAAACAATGGTTACAGACTTCAGATTTCTTCTTTAGTCATCTTTCTTTCTATCTAATTTCTGGCCTTCTAATAACCTTAATTAAATGCTGAGTAGTTTAGAATATTATTAAATAGCTTTCATAGGATTTAAAAAATTTCTGATTACATCACGAGCACAGATTATTAAATATTCCATTCATTTTAAAATTATGATTAAGAGGATAATACCAAAAAAGATGTTTGTAACGATTTTAACTAAGCTGTGTTAATTGAGTTAGGGGATAAGAAATGAGATTTAAAGGGTGAGAAATGACTGAAACCAAAGTCTTCATAGTTTTGAAATCAAGTGGATTAAGAGAACAGTCAGAATGGAGGAGGTAGGGAGTCAAAATCTGAATGAATGGTTTGAATAGAAAATTTACTTACTTTTAGGCCATGTGTGCTATCTTTCACAGAAATGGTTTGCAATGGTGCCTGATGTCATGTGGGTAAACATGAAAGGTAAAAAATGCCTGCTAGCCACCAACAGGGTACATGTTGCTCATTGTCAGGCAAAGGTATGCAACAAGAACAGACAGAGAAAGTCTGCTCAGAAGTTGCTACAGCTGGCAGCTCTGCATCCACTGATGTGCAGAAGCACAGCAGATCAACCTCCAGCATGCCTGGATCACACGGTTAGGATCACTGTCCAAAGTGGTGCATGGAGTGGCAATGACTTTGTTGCCTTTTGTTTAATATCTCAAGTGTGGGCCACAGTTCTCCTGATCTGACATTTGTTTGTAACTACTATTTGTCAGCACAGCATGAATTTTTGCTAGGCTATTTTACTTATTGCTCTGAAATACTAGTTGGGAGTTAAACACAACTTTTCTGGTTGCCATGTTCTTCTTGGTGGCCCACTCCCAGATTCTCACCTTTCAGAGGGCTTTACATGGGATGTTCACACCTCACCCCTTGTAGCAAGAACGTAGCTCCAACCTGCCTTGGAAACAAGCAAGATTTTTCTACTTGTGCTCCTTCAACATTAACCAGAGAGTAAATGAGTAACCAGAGACATTCACATGCTGGAGGCTAGGAACCATCTGTACATATAAAAATTACAGCATCCTTTGCAGTTTCCTTCTGGGGATGCGAGAGGAAACCAATACTCATGAAACAGACTGGGGAGAAGAGTGACAGGAAAGTGGATGAAAAGTAGGATGCAGAACTTAAACTACCAGTAAGGGATGATGGAGGCAATGTGCCTTTGTTTAAAAGATTGACACAGGCAGCCTGTTAAGGACAGGCTAACTCACATGACCAACATCAGGTTGGCTATCACATGTGTCTTGCTTGCACATAGATTCCTTACACTCAGTATGTGCTGCCTCCTTCTTTGGCATGTTTGCTGGTTTCAGAAGTTTGCTGGTTTCAGTACTGATTCAGGGCATAAAGAGAAGCCTAAAACATATGCCCACTGAAGCTGGGGAAAGAATGACTGGAAAAAAATCAGCTCTTGAACCCCAAAGAGAAAAGTGTAAAATGAATCTGAATTTAACCAAGAATAATAAATACTGTAATGATATACTAATGATGGAGACATTAGTATTGCAGGCTTAGTTATGTAGGTTGGGATTTAATATGTACCTCTTTCTTTCAATCTTAACAGCTTTAATTATTTTCACAAATAAACACACAAGCAAACGAACAAACAAACTCAATGCTTCCTTAAACATTACTAGAAAAAAAATCGAGTCATCATGGATATTTGAAAACAGAATCAAAAAGAGCATATTGCATTCACACCAACTACATACCAAGCAGAATGTTAATAACATTAACCTTTACTCTATCAGATATTTTCAAGAAATACCACTATATTTTTTGCAATGGCTCATATCTGTCATTTAACTGACATGTGAACTTTTCTAAGTTTGCCAAATCACTGAGGCCTGAATACCATTCAGCAATGTTAATTTTGTTTTCCTATTCGAGCTTTTACACAATTATTCTCATGGCAATCATTCTAGCCTTGAGTATAAATAATACTTCAAGTGGTTTGTTGATATCCAAAAAATGATGTGTATCTACATTAAGAGACTCTGGAATCTAATGGGAAAACCATGCATATTATTAAGCTGAAATGCCTATTTCTTTCCTCCCAGATGGGAAGTAGTACAGGGTAGTGCCATGGCATATGCATTAATTTTATTCCTTCCGCAAATTTTAGCACATATTATTTTTGCAGATTTTGAATCTTTGCCTCCCACCCAGTATACAGGAGAGTTAAAATGAATTTGCTGCAGAGAAGATCTCAGTCTTAACAAGGGCCCTGGATAACTCTCAGGTGAGCTGAGGAAGAAGAGCATGGGAACAGTTCTGTTTTGGAGGAGAGTAAGAGAAAAAAAATGAAGTTTGATAAGAGGAAATCCTGAGGAGGATTAACAGGGGCAAAAAGAGAGACAGAGAGTATACTATTTTCCTGGCTTTTACATTTCCATCTTACAGATTGGGTGTGCTGATCTGAAGGTTCTATCAATAAATAAAGGGCACGTTTTAAATGAAGATTACAAACAAAGAATAATGAAAAACATAAATCCCAATATCTGTTCATCAGTGTTGCTACCCAAATAAAACTTAGTCTGTAAAAGATTTCTTCCTAAGTCTATGGATTTCTTGCACACTATTTTCCACAGTTTTATTTCATATTACTTGTTTTTCAAAATTCCAGGGCTTTTCTTAATTTTTCTTGCTTTTCAGTCCAATGGGGCTTTTAATTTCCTCAGGATCTGAGAAAGTGGAGGGAGCACACTGTATTGCAAGCTGAATGTTTGTGTGGGAATGAGCTGTGTGGGAGCATTTTATGCAGGCCTTTATAGATACTCAAAAGAATAAGCTTAAAATTGTGATTGTTGATGTTTGCAGATGTGCAAGTGTAGCATGGTATCATCTCTAAAGACTGATGGTCTAAAGAGAGGTAGGACAGTAGAAAATGAGGGTTTACTTATTTGATCAGTGTTTTTCTTTTTGCTGCTTTACTCTCTGGTTCCTGTAAGTTGATCTTTGTATGTGTTTAGACTTCACAACCTGTACCTATCACTTAAAAGGAGTTTTAAGCTAACATCAGTTAATGGCTGCAGAATCTAGAATGTGTGTAGAGTCTTGAGGGGAGCCCTGGGTAAACTGGCTCAGAGGGGGAGTGTGGGTTCAAAATGGTATCGCCCTTCCATGCTGGCTCAGCCAAAGGCTGCCACAAAGCACCTACTGTGTTTAGATGAAGCTATTCCTCCTATTCCATAGAGGAAAATTATATCTACAGGTGAGCGTGGGGGTGGAGAAAAGGCATGAGTGGTGCTCCACAGCCCACCACCCAAAGCAGCTCCTGGGACAAGCCCAGCCTGTCACACATGCACAATGCAAGCTGGCTGCCTGTGCCCCTGCAGAACTGCAGTGAGGGTTGTGGTCCTTTCCACTGTATATAGGCTTTTTGAATTGGTGAACACCTCTGTCTCCTGAACAAAAGGAGGTATTATGGTAGATAGGCACACACTGCTTGATTTGAGCATCACAGTGCCCAGCCAGGTCAGTGCCAGATACATAATATATTCTAAAAACACAGATCTGGTGGCCAAGCACAATACTGCATGCCTAGTTGCAAATCTACATAAAATTTAATATTTTTAGTATCTGCCTAATCCATCTTAGTTTTAATTTGATGCACATATTGTTATGAAATATCTTGGTCTTCTCTCTCTCCACTGAGCAACTATGGTCAAAACATCTCTATTAGACATCTAAGTGCTACCACTAGAGGGGAAGAAGTCAGCCTTTTTTTCTGTAGTCCTTTTTTTCTGTCTTCTTTTTTACCCTCTTCTGATCAGCATAGATGCAGTTTTCATCAGGATAACTTCTGTTGTGTTTGAACTCCTCTTTGTGTGGTTCTCAGCATTTCAGACAGTGCAGCACTGCAGTACCGCTCCCCTCTCTGGTATGCTATTCCCTCAAGACTCCCATGGCAGAGAGAGATGGGTAATGTTTTCTGAGCTTCTTCCTCTATTTTTATTCTTCCTCTATTCCTCCTTTTCTATAGAGGATCAAAATGGATTATTTTCATCTTGACATGCAAATGCCTAGGCTGTGCCCTTGGCTGAGATCTCAGCATTGACTACATAAGTGAAAGATATGGGAGTCAGTAGAGTTTTAATATCGCATATGGAAGGAGCAGTCTTATTTCTTAAGAAAAAAAAAAAGAAAAAAGTTACTGTAGTCCTTTGTGCCTTGAAAAATAATAAAAAAGCCTAATAAAAACATTTCCTCATGCACTACTGAATACTATATTCATATGCAGTCATTGGTCTGCACAGAGGCAAACGAACATGATGTGCAGCTCGGTATCTTATTGTTGTACTCAGATCTGCCTATTTGCCATGCCAAAAGTATCAATGGGAGTAAAAGACACATGAATAATTTTACCAAGTCAGATTACGCCTCCAAATATGAACATTTAATAAGGGATGGGATTATAAAAGAAATAGGGAGGATTTCTAAGACTGCTTGAGGAAAGCTTACAGAGATAAAAAGGTCAAATTCTTCACCAATTTTCACTCTGCACCACAGCAGTTAAGTAAATGAAACAAAATGACCCGCAAATCGGTGCAGGATACAACTCTCAGAATTCATTGATACACCATAAAAGTCATCATGTGGTTTCATGTTAACATGAAAGAAATGGTATCTGACCTCGAAAGCACGCACACTGGCTCACTGTTTCTAATTATTGTAATATTTTTTTTTTCTGAAACAGCAGCAGCAAAACACTATCAAGAAACTGCCTCCTGGCTAACATTCTCAGCAAACCCTCATGGCTATTTACAGAAATGAGCAGCCCAACAAGTAAGTTGTTAGCTTAAATGAAAATTACAGCCGATAAAAATTGTCAGCCTGGGAACTGAACTAACAAGGAAAAGGATTGCATGAAGCTGATGGCACAGTTTTGAACTTTGGGAAGAATAAAAGAAAGCACAGCTACTGAAATTAACTCATGAGACTGAGGTAAACAGTCTCATGAAAGTCCGCATCCATCGTTACGTCGCACATAGCTGATGAGTGCAGGACTCTCAGCAGCGATGGCTTAACCAAGCTTTCACACACTAAAACTCCAGTGTTTACGGTAGGCAGTGAATTAAGTGCGGACTGACAATGCAGCAGCATGGTGCTACTGTTAATTGTTCTTGCTTTTTACTTTCCTGCAGGAAAAGTGACTGGATGGGGTTAGGCAACCTGGGTGCATTTTTCAAAGCATTCCAGAGGAGTAAACAAGGTATTTGCAAGAAGCTGGGGAAGCACTCTGGCACAAGTCCTAAGCTGGCTGAGTGGGGTGAGGAGTTGGAGGGGAAAGGTGATAAGCCACGCTGGGCTTGTTCTGCAGTGTCCCTGGCTGGTGTTCAGACTAAAGTCTTGGACACAGTCCACTGACAAGCCTTCTGCCAGGAGATTTGTTACTACAAGAGTTTTGCTTAGGCAGGATTTTATTATAAAATTGTCTCAATCCTCCTTTTATAAAAATCTATCCCACCTTTCTCTTCTACCCCAGGAGGAGGAATATTTTGTGTATCTGGGTGAAACACACAAACAATATATCTGGGTGAAACACACAAACAAATTCATTTCCCATGGATAATATATTCAGAGTGATTTGCTTTTCAGAGTCAGAAGCTCAAAATCATGAATTTATTATGCAAAGTAATAATTGCAAATTATATTGGCAAACTCGATTCCAGAAAAAAAAGGGAGTATTAATATAACTAAAAGGATTTAAAAAATACTGGCTCTTAACTTGGGGCTACTACAGATATTTTAGGAGGTTATATATCTCTGTTCCACGTAAACCACCAGAGGCAGTAGCTTTCATTTTAAAGGTCTAGTGAGATACTGCAATTAATGGGCCCATCTAACAGCATATGTCGTGCTTGTATTGAGTAGTAAGACACGGAAAGAAAATGAAAGAAATGCTTAGTGCCATAAAAATTTGCATCTCTTTCTAGTTCATTTTTTAGTGCAAAGAAATGAAATATATCAGGGTCAGAACATGAAAGGATTTGATTCCAGTTTTTGGGTCAAGCTAGGCTATGCCTTTAGTGGGATAACTGGACAGCATATTTTGACTTTGTGGGTCTTAAAGAATCTGAAATGCCTCATTAACAATCCCTTGGAGATATATAACACTTTCCAAGGATGAGTGGAGCAGCCCAGCTTCTCCATGTGAAACTAGGGGCAGGTGGTTATCCTTCCTTCAGGACGCCCACATGTTCCCTGCCTGGCTTGGTCCTTTGTGGTCATCAGCAGAAAGGGGCACTGACAGCTGCCAGAGTCAAGATCTTTAATGCAGTGCTTTTCAGCTATAATGAGATGCATTTATTCTGCTGGACCTGTATGTTATATCAGGAGTGCTCACAGGATTAATTTGCAGTCTTCACAACAACCTCACAGCTCTCTGCTGCTATAGAAGCATTTTCCTCTCTGGCACAGATGTTCCATGAGAAGGCATTCTGTAGTAGATCATGCTCTCCAGGCTAGTTGCGATTTGTGGGTAGTTATGACAAAAATAATGTGCTTGTAAACTTTGCAAATAATAATTGCAGTACTTACAGTGTAATTCACAGATGCTGCACCATTAGAAAGAAACTTAGTTAAGCTAAAGTTACTAAAGCTAAAACTTTAGTGATATTTCCAGCATTTCATAAAAGCATTGTGACCTGAGTGCAAGGATGGGATTCAAGTTCTCTACAAGTTTGATTCTGTCTCTGTCACACATGCTGGCTGTGCTCTTGAGAGAGTATAGTGTTTCCCTTCTCAAAAGGGAGGTGCTTGAGAATCACTTGCTGCTACCAGCCCAGGAGGATCTTATTCAGATTGTGGTGTGAGAGTCTCCATGTAGCTAGGTTTCCAGGCCTTACATGAGGCATTTGAGGCATTTAAAACTTCACCTGATTGTAGTTAAAGCCTTAAGGGATGTGCCTTTGTGAGGTGGGGAGAAGAGTGATAGTTGTTTCGCATTTCCAAGGGACTTTGAAGCTGTGGGAGTTTACAACCCACTGCAAGCAGAGAACAAACTCTCTAACCCTTATTACCTTTTGTCATAGTGTGCCTTATTGATAGTGATTACTGTAAAAGGGTTCCAGCTTGTTGGAAAAAGGTCATTAAAAAAAAAGATGTGACTGAGATACTTAGTGTGTAAACACAGAATTAGTTGAAATTCTCCTTAACTTAACAAAAAACTATTTTGCTTTTCAAGCAGAGCAAGAGAGATCATGATTCACAGATCGTTTACACAGACCCGGAGACCAACACGTCTTTGGACAGAAAAAGAGGAGCAGTCTGCAGCCTCCAGCCTCACCCAGTTGTGTTATCAATCGCACTTTCAAAGGTAAACCTGCTTCTTAGATGTCGCAGCACAGTTCTTCCAAAAGGAATCATACTGTAGCATGGTCTTGGTCTTCCTCATCAGGTGAGGACACAGACTAATAAACTCCTTCAAACATTCAGTAAATCAAACTAAAAGCACAATTAAAATTATAAAAGGGAATTGGAGTTCAGCAAAACTCAACAAAGCTGAATAACTACTCAATTGAGTCCAATTCTTGAGGTATATGTACAGTTATTCTTGTGAGGAAGCTGTTTTGGGAATTACTTTGGGTCATCCAAATCATGCTTGATGTGGCAGTGTTTTAATATGTTTTCATATTAAAACATGAAAACCTATCATGTTCTCATGTTCTCAATGAAATTACTATCATGACTGATGACCTCAGCAGCATGAGGGGCTCTGTATCTCTCCATCCATTGATCCAAAGAAACTTTGCCGTAAGGTTTAGCAATAAGTCTGGAAGTACTACAAATAGTTACAACCGATCTCTACATGCCAAATAAATGAACATCATGCTGAAGTGCATTACTCTTAGGCAAAGCAAACAACGAGATTTTAGTGTGAGCTGAAGATGCTCATGTTAAAAACCATGTCGGTGGCCCACAAATTGCATCATAACAATAATGTAAAAATACAGAGTCAGGTCTGTATTTCCTTGCTAGGGTCTAAAGTCTGACTTTGAAGCTTCAGTTGGCCCTACTGCCTTGAAAACTAAATAGTTGGATTTTACTCTATTTTAACCTTCAAAATGTTTGGCAATCTGGACTGCTTTTTCTGCTGGTGAAGGAGGCAGATCAGCCCATCACTGTGTAAGAGAGGTAGGCTCTGGATTGCTGACTTCTGAAGACACTGTGGTGATCCTGGACTGATGTGCCTCCAAAGCTGATACCATGCAGGTGGCTCCAGCATGCAATCCACAATGCTGAGTGAGCAGTTCACGTTTCCTACCCTGCCCCTCAAAACATGTTCAAAACAGCAGACAGAAGCATCTATTCACTCAGTTGACAAACAACCTAATGAGTGTAGGTTTTACAGGCTGTTTTTTGTCTGTTTGTTTCTCATCAAACTAAGAAGGGAAACACGATATTCTGTTAAAATACTTTGGGAAGAGGACAGAAAGTGATAGTGCAGGCCAGCTTCTTGTAGTGCAATAGCCCTATTGTCAGAGGTGTCACAGAGGAAGAAGGACACGTGGGTCCCATTTCCCCTTCTGCCTTGAGCTGCTCAGACCCTTGTTTCCTGCCCTTCAGAGAAAAGTCTCTAGTCAACGGGAGGATTCAGTATTCACCAACGAGCCAGTGAGCAAAGATGAAAGGCAGCCCATGGCTTCAGGGGTCAGGGAATTCTTTCAGTTGCACTCTCTACTCCCAGGATAATTTCTGTTTATTTAAAGACTCCCTTGCGTAAGCATACACAGTCCTGGCATGACACAGTGACATGGTTTCACCGTTTTCTGCTGACCCACATGAACTGTGCCTTGCAAAAAACGTATGGAACACACATGATTTTGTTGAATAGAAATTGAAGATATTGGGACTATTCAATTGACAGAAATTAGTAAGAAGGAATATAAAATAGCACTATTTGAGATAAGGAATTGTACTGAGAAGGTAAAACAGGTTCTTTGTTTATCCAGTCAAGAAAATAATGAAGTAGAAAGGAGGAAAAAAAGGTAATCAAAGGAAGCTCCTTTTCTCTCTCTCTCTCTTTTTCCCAAACAAAAGCTGCAATTAGCCTGTTGAACTAATTACTACTAGGTTTAACTTAGGCCAAGAGATTAGTAGGATCTGAAAAGGATTACACAAGTATATGCATAATGAAAATATCCATAAACTACAATAGGTAGAATATTATCTCAAGCCCTTTTATAGAGTAGCTCACCTGTTAATATCAAGTGAATCCTGTGTACCCCTGTCTAGTCAAGGACCTTGTGAAGTACTCCTCATTTTATCCAGGGTCTGTACTTATCTTCCTTACTAAGAAAAAGACAACAAAAGAAGTCAGCTAAAATATAATACATGCCTCTGCATTAGTTCTGTTTCAGGGGAGCAGCTATTTTATTGCTTAGATGGAACAATGATTGTACAAAGTTGGGTGATACTTATACTTCTTATATTAGCATTTTTACCCTATAATTAAAATTCAGCCCTGGTAAATGAAGGGAGAAGCATAATCTGACCACCCGGCTAGGAATGAAATGCTGGAGCCATTTCTGTAAGAGGAAATCCACAACAGTGGGGATGTAATTTTCCATTATAAGTGTACTCCTACTTGCAACAGGAGTGAGCTGACAACAAAGGTCTTTGCAGAATAGCCTCATACCAATAATGCAGTGGGAGAGATGGACATCTATCAAATTCTGTATATGGCATTTCATGCAGGCTGAGGACAAACCTTTCCCCTGCACTCTGTTATTAGATGCACAATGATGCTTGGAGAATCAGGGAGCATTTCAGGGTTGTGCTCTTCTTCCTCCTCTTCCTGGACTTAGTTATTCAGAAATGAACAAGTTCAGGCAGATTTTAAAATAACTGTCAAGGTTTTATAATGAAAATAAAATAAAATTATACAATTATAAATATATAGTATTGGTTATATTAATATATAACCAATTATATTATTTAGTGTCTGGGAGGCCATAGAAGTTAAGGGAAGACTAACTCTTGCGTTATATTAAGTCAATAGCTATTTAGTGTCTGTAGTAAATGTCAAATCAGAATTTCATTTGAATTTATATAGTATTTTCCTCTCTGATCTCTTTTTTGCTGGTCTCTTGAGCCATCTAAATTTTCCCATTCCTGAGGAAGGCTGCCCTTCTAGCCTCTTAATGTGACCCTAGGGGTGAGAAGACCAACTGGTTTTCTGTTTGCAGCTGAATATGTTGTTTTACTGTTATGAAAACACAGAAAGGTCTTGCCTTGCTATCAGACTCGTTATCTCACATTGTCAAATCCAGAGAAACAGTCCCACAACATCCACCAGACTGACCAGAGCATTGAACACTGGGTTCCTGAGTGTTCTTGCGTCCTCAAGTACTACTGAAGTTTTTGCAGTCCAAAGGTGTTCACTGCCTTAAGTGTCCAAGACCAAAGAAAGCTATTTCTACCAATATAAGTGTATCAGCTAAATTCAGTTGTGAATGATATTTAATAATTCCAGAGTCCCTTTACTCTTGTTTTATAATTCATCACATTACTTTATTACTCTTTGTAAAAGTAACAAAAGATATTGCAACAAGGATTCATTTGGGCAAATTAAACCTGCAGAGGGATTTCAAACAGTTTTTTGTTCTCTGAGATTAGGCATTAGCAGCCTGTGGAATTATTTCTGACATTTAATCCATCATACACTCAGAGTAACTAAACAAGCTGGTGATGGTCTCTTCCTGCTCAAAGAACAACTTTCACAGAACCTACCCAACCTATTAGTGTCAGGAAATTGTGCTTGGAAAGGTCAGAGAAAAAAGAAAATTCTTCTACAAATGAAAGGCAGAAATCTTATCATGTGTCAATAACATGCATTGGGAGGTCTGTTCATATACAGACCTTTAGCTGGTGTAAATTGGAATGACATAACTGGTGTATGTACATTGATTTACTTCAGTCCTGGAATTTTCACACAGGAATGTCTAGATCCACAGCTGTCCAAATTTGGACCTGGTCTTCTAAAAGTAAACCATAAAATTGGTAGTAGGTAGAATGTAAGGTGGACTGCTTCTTTTCCTCTTATTTGTTAGGAAAAGTAAATTCTGAAGCATGTGTTTTCAGCGTAACCTATTGCACTCTGCAATTTTCAGTCTTTTCTTGAATTTCTGAGCACATATTTTAGTGGCCTAAGGTTTTACTTCAACCAGCTGCTTCCAGGCCAAACATGGTCAAACTAGATTAACTGTATTATGTAAATACTATAGCATCAGTGAAAAAAACTATGGGCTACCACATAATTAGAGGATAATAACTTTTCAAATGATATTAATTATTTTTTTCCTAATGCACCTCAAACAGGTTTCCCATTCTGGACAGAACTTCAAGTATTTTTTCAATTACAGGAGGTTTCCCTCCTGGCTCCTTCCCTCCCCTTCTTTAAAAATGAATATAATGTGCTTTGATGTAACATGGTGTCACAGTGAAATCTACAATCATACCTAAACTTACAGAAAAGGTAAAATCACCAAAAGGGAGATTTTAGAAACATAATGCCTAATCAGATAAATGACGACAAAGTTTTGAAAAGTGTTACAGAGGGGTAATATAAGATATTGCTGGTGTGCTTCTTACTTCATCGTTTTCCTTCAGTAAACATTCTATCAGCTGGGGAGAGTTACTCACATGTTTGAAGCTGGGTGTAGTTTCTCTGAAATCAGATGCCTTAATTCCCAAGACTCCACTACACAGTGCCAGCACAAACACACATCAGCAGCTGCACAGCACTTTAAAGAGTTAGCAAGGACCTATCAAGCATTTACTCAATTTCAGATCTTTGTCCCTTATTTTCACTGAGCAAATCTGAAGTTGGGGGAACCAAAGTCAAAGAAAGCAAATAAGCGTTTTGGAAATCTGAGTATCTCATCTAAGGAGTGAAACTCACCTACTGCTTAACCTTGTAGGTAAGAAGTACCGTTGTGAAGAATGATTCCTTTTCCACAAATAAAGTTTAAAAAGTACTTGGATCTTCACTGATGAAAACAGTGAATGCTGATACACTGAGCTAGTGTCAGCCTTACTTCTGTCAGGGACAAGTGCAATTCTGGTTGCTTCCGCACTTGGAAAACTACGTGCAAGCTGATTTCACCTCTGGTGGAGTCCCCTTAGAATTAGTAGGGCTGGCCAGTGGGCGGGTTGGGTAGAATGAAGTGAACGAATAAGCTAAATTTGAAATTCTCAGATTGCTTCCAAAATTAACTTCTTTCTGTTAAAGTTGTTGTTACTGAGCCTAGATTTATGCTGTTTTGCACACTCATTCTGTGGCCTGAACTTGACAAACAAAAGCATTAACAAGCTTCTCCTACAATAAGCAATAATGTAACCATGAGCCACCTTTGCTTTAAAGGTGTTGGTGTGGCTGAAGTTGGCTAATAATACTTGTTTGACACCAGCAAAGCAAAAAGCCATCACAATAAAAAGGCAGGAAAATCTCAAGCAGATCTCATACAACTCATCTCATACAACTGTATGAGAAAAATCAGTCTTTGCTGTTTACCCATAAGTTGTCTTTTGGCTTGTATGGTATTAGTTAATGCCAAAAGAAGTGCTACACTGAATAATCTGAGAAAAAAAGGAAAAAAAAAACAAACCTGAACCCATACAGGTACAATTTACCATAATGAGGAAGTCAGAAAGTTTCAGAACAATATCTTGATGTTTTAGAATTTTCTAATATTTTAGCTCCTTAAGCTCCATCCTTCCTTGCATTTTCCTATCTGAATATAAAAAAAATGTCTGAAATGAACAAGAGAGAGCTTCTCATATATGCAGGTAGATATGTCTATGTTGTGGATGTAGGATTTTGTAAATTTTGATAGAACACATGGCAGTTTCCTACAGCTGTCACTGAAAGCAAAGCTGCAGGACTGTGGATGAAAAACCTTTACCCTTTGCTTCCTTTCCTTCATCCTCAAAGCAGAGAGATTTATCCTAGGTGAGCATCCAGGGTGAATCTCCCTACTTGTCTCCTGCTGGCAGAGGTGGCCCATGTTACTGTGAGATAGATCACTTGAACTCTGCCACTGATTTTCATCCTGGCTCTTCATCTATCCTCCTTCATTAATGTATGTATAGGTGTACACAATCATTTAGGTGTCTCCCATACTAAAATTTCAGGAAATTGTGCCTCAGTAGGAACAAGCACTTTCCCACCAGAGCAATTTATTAATTTTGCTGAGTGTAAGACTTGTGAGCAGGTCCATGAGCAGTTCTGAACCCAAGCCTATAATCACCTTTATACGTGTGTTTTCCATCTTTGTCTTTGACATGTTTAATTTCTCTGAGAGCATTTTTTTTGAGCTGAGACAGAAAGTAAGAGGAAAACAAAGCTGGGTGGGATGGCTTTGAAATACCAATGCCAGGCTTTGCATAAAGTGTTATTTTAGACATTCACCCAAAACATCAGAGGATCAGCCCTAATCTCTGAGTCACTAATAAAACTCCATCAGTGCAGGAAACAGCACTGAATGTTTTTGGAGAGATGGGGCTGGATGTCAGCTTGAGGGAGACATGTATAGATCTGAATTGCTGCAGAACAGAGACAGGCATCCTCTCAGGGCTAAGGATTTCCCAAGATGCTTTAAAAGTAGGTTACTTTATTTATTTTTTATCCCTCTAGAATTTTTTTGAAAATCTGGTTCTGCTTCTGAAACATTCACAAGCAAAGAATTATGGAAGATATCTGCAACTGAGTACTTTGGAGCAGACAGCTTTTTAAATGAATGACTTACTTAAAATTTCTTTTATGCCTGGAAAAAGAGAAATTATTTTTCAATCTTGATATTGGAGCCATAGAGTCTAATGTGTGGCTCCTATATGGCGGCAACAACTTTTTTGATTTACACAAGCAGACACAAACATAGCCTGGAATAAAGAAATCTTGAATAAAAGATAAAGGTTGGTCACTTTGATTTCCAAAGTGGCTCTGAAGATAATGAGAAAATACAGCAGCAAAGAAGCAGTCCACTTCCCATACTGATCACATAGTTAGGATGTGAACCTATATACCAGACTTAACATCACTTGCACAAGGATGGAAGCTCAAAAAGGATCTGTGCTTCATTGCTTCATGGTGACCCTTGAAGCTCCATTTCCTACATGAAGCAAAACACAGCATAGAAGTTAGGCCATTGTCGGTTTTTCGGCTGTTTAAATGACCTGGAAAGGCCCGGGGTGGCCTTGGACAGCCCGCGCTTCAAAGGATGAGAAGAGGCTTCAGGTTTTTTTCTCAGTCTCGGTGTTTATTAATTGTTTATCTAAAAGATTTTCTCTGGGCCCCACAGAGGTCTGCACAGCAGCCAGCCATGAGCACTCTACGAGCCCCTGGGGCGGTCACCTATCTTTATACTCAAAATTACGTATACAATATTTATCAATTTTCCCCAATACCTTTTACCCTTATTAACCAGTGCACTTTTAGTAATAACCAATCCCAAAGTGCCAACATCACCACAGAAGATGGAGGCCAAGAAGAAGAAGAAGAAGAAGAAGAGGACACGCCCCAATTCCTCCATCTTACTTCTTTAGACCCCCCTGTACAGAAATCTTAAACCCTGTGTTTCAGTCTCTAATTAACTTATCCCTTCACCATTTACCCAGTGAAATCCTCCCATCCTCATACAGGTGTCGTCTCCTGTGTAGGATCAAAGCCCAGCCACCAGACACTTCTGGCAACATTCCAGGGCTCCCGAGCCCCCCAAGGGTGGTCTCGGTCACTCTGCACCTCAGTCCTGAGGTGCTGAGATCCCACAGGCCATCCCTTGTCTTATATTTCTCAAACTGCTCTCTAGCTCTAAACTGTTTACAACTGCAAATTTTGAACAAGGTTAACAGTTGAAAAAAATGAGAGAAGGCAAGACACCTACAACACACTGCATTTGTCTTGCCCAGAAAAAGAAATCTCTTTTAAAGAAAAAGGAGTTGGTTAGGTACCCAAACTGAAATGAAGACGCTGACTAAGCTGTACTATTCCTTATTTCCCAATATATCCATTAAGGTAAATAAATACTTCCAGATGACAGGAACTACCTTTTAGACAGTCAAACTTGGGCGAGTTGAATCCCAAACATCTTTTACAGCTAGATATTTCAATGAACAGTATAAAACTGAAGTCCCTGTAAAACAAAAATAAACACTTAAAATATTTTATAAAATCTGTAAGTGTATGCAACTGATTAGATGTCTCCAGTGCTAAAATTTCAGTAGTACCTGGTAGTACCCATGCATTTCCCAAAAGACATGAAGTTTCAAAAGATGGTGATATCATTTCATGTATGACAGTGGCTGAGATAGACAGCACAAGGCCTGGGCTGCAGATAGTATCTTCATCCTGTGTCTCTGAATAGCCTTAAAATAATTAGGCTAGGTGTATTAAGAACTCTAAGGAGAGATATTAGGCTGGGCTTGATATACTAAAGTTTCTCTTAAGAGAGATATTGCTCTCAGTAGGATTCTTTCTAGGTTCTTTTGTGTTTCTGGTTTATGGTCAAAGGTTAATAAATGTATGTTCAAATTTACTTTTGCCACATGCATGTGCATTATGGAGTGAAAACCTGACTATTTCTACACATCAAGTTACACAGCACTGCAAGGGTCAGTTATGGCAAAATCAGGCAAATTTGAGGCCCTGATAGTGACAAGTGTAAATTTGATTTGATGCAAATTGGGGAAGATTTCCAAGTAAAATTTGTAAATTTCTTCATTGGACATCATGTCCTTTGTCTCAAGCTTCCAAAGTCATAAATGCCTCAAATCAACATGCTACCAAAAGGCATATGGAAAGGTAAGTATTCAAGCTGTGTTGCTAAAACTATGCTTCTCTTTCAAGAAAGGTTAGCCCTTACCTGAAAGTCTATTGTGTGATGCAATCACAAAGACCAACAACCAGCACCATACACAGAATTTAGAGTAAACTTCTCTTTAACCTGCCCTGAGGCACAGCTGGTGGTTTGCACTCTACACATCTGTTGACATCAACAAGGCTAACAGAAAAGTATGTTAGTGATTGCAAGTTCTGCTTTGATTAATTGACTCTATAATTTGTCTCTTTGAACTGGGAAAAAAGGGGACTATATAATAAATGTATTTTCAAAGAACTATATCTTAATCAAGCATAAATATTTTTCTAGATTGAATCATTACAACCTCTTCCTATACTAGCATATACTACTGTCTTAGACACTACTATCTTAGCTCAAATTTGTTTTCAGTAAGAAGGTATTGAAGTATTGACCAAAATAAGTTGTGGTAGGGCTTGTTTGTGTGTTGTGCGTCATGGAAAGTACTGTGCCTCCTCCATCAGAACAGCATACAACAAAGGCTACACGCCACAAAGTATTGAGTTCCTGAGTACCCTGGTTTTCTATGTTAATAAATTACCACTAGTAACTCACTGAATATTTAGACAGAGTTGCATGCAACTCACAAATGTCCAACTATTTTTTAAATTTAGCTTATGAAATAACAGATCAGATAAAAAGACAATAAATTTTTTTAAAATGATAACTTATATAATAAGTTATATTATATTAACTTATATAATAAGGTATATATATTATATAACTTATGCAATAAGTTTTTATTATATTATAATAAGTTATAATATTCTATAACTTACACATTAAGTTTTTATTATATTATAATAATATAATTTGATGCTTCATATAGCTATATGAAGCATCAAATTATATTTAAATACATCCTAAGAACTGTGTGGTCTTGTCTTATTCTTATCAGGGTATAATTTTACCCAATAAGAACATAATGTTCCTTATTATGGCTATAAGACTATGCTATTCACACCAATTTTCATGTATGACAGATTCCAGCTCTGATACCACAGTGACTACTCATTTTGTACTGGTGATCACCCCCTCATCCCATGGCTGCAAAGAGAAACACAGAAGGATCACAAGACCCTGTAATAATAATGTACAATTTACATATATTCACATTCTAGCATTGAAGCAGAAACATTGTGTTCTGCTTCCTTAATTTGCCATTTGCTTGGTGAAAACCTTAAACACCAATTGTAGATCAGTATTATTTCTCAGGCTATTGTCAACTTTTTTTTTTTAATCTTTCTTGCCAAGAAAATTTGTGCAGACCCTCCAATGCCAAATATTAGGTACATGTGATCCAATCTAATACATAGAGATATGCGTAGACAACATGTTGGCAAAGTATTTGAAGTTACATTCTTCAAAAATGATGAGTACTTTCCTCATTATGCACATTTTTGATTGTATTAATGCAATTGCAGGTGCATGCACTTCATATTCAGGCTCTTAGGACATCTTCATTTGTTAGGACATAGCTCTGCCATACATATCCATCTACTGATTTTCCACTACTCTTTAAAAGATCTTGTCTCTACCCTTGGTTGAATGCAAGAGTTCAATTTGAAATGTGCAGATATTTTTCAGAGGCTAGGTAGAGTGGGATTAATGTTTTGTCAATGAATGTACATGGGCTCTTATTTGAATATATACACATATACACCATAAATATGCAGACAATTAATAGATCCTCAAAAGAAAAGGACATACTTTCCATAGCACTGAGAAACAAGACATTGACATTAGGGCTATCACTTCTGTAGCATATGCAGACATAGGGGGGGCATCTGCAATATAAACACAGAGAAAATTATTGCTTTACATTCCAGTTTAATGATCTTCCACCCACACACTGCAAATGGGGATGCATCCTCTCTCCACCTGAAACTAGCTACCTGAAAGATTGGCAGCTGCCTGCAGAACAGGTACACCTTGCATTTAGTACCAGGTGGGCAAGGTTTTAATCCTGGCTGTGGTGATAAAAAGCCTGGGAAGGCTTACATTTCATGCCCTGACCTAGACAAACACAACATCACACAACATTTTTGCTGCAACCCAAGCTAGTTCTTGGATTCAACTTTCCCTGCACACAGAATCACAACAAGTTGGAAGAGGCCACAGTGGGACAACTGGTCCTACCTCCCTACTCAAGCAGAGTCCTCCTGGAACAAATGGCACAGGATTGTATCCAGATGGTTGTGGAATATCTCCAGTGAGGTAGACTTCATGTCCTCTCTGGGCAATCTGTTCCAGTGTGTTGTCACCATATAGCAGAGAAGTTATTCCAAATATTTAGGTGTCACTTTGTGTGCATGAGTTTCTGTCTATTGCCTCTTGTTTTATTGATTTGCACCACTGAGAAGAGCCCAGATCCATTCTCTTGATTCCCTTACTTTAGATAACTATACACATCTATGGTATCCCCTCTCGGTCACCTCTTCTAATGCCCCAGCTCCCTCAGTCTTATGTCATACGACACATCCTTCGGACCCTTGACCAACTCAGTAGCTCTCTGCTGAACCTGCCCCAGCAGCTCCATGTCTCTCTTGTACTCAGGGGCCCAGAACTGCTCACAGTACTCCAAATGAGGTGGTACCAGGGCTAAACAGAGAGGCAGGATCACCTCTCTGGACCTGCTGGCAGTGCTCCTCCTAGTACATTCCAGCATTCCTTTGGACTTAGCTACAAGGGCACACTGCTGGTTCATGTACAGCTAGCTGTCCAACAGGATCTCTGGGTTCTTCTCCTCAGAGCTGCTTCCCAGCAGGTCAGCCTGTGCTGGTGCCTGGGGTTATCCCTCCTCAGATGCAGGACCCTGCATTTACCCTTTTTGAATTTCAGAAGGTTCTTCTCTGCCCACCTGCCCAGTCTGTGACAGTCCTTCTGAAGGGCTGTGCAACTCTCTGAGGCATCAGTGACTTCCCCCAGCTTTGTATCATCTGCAGACTTGCTGAGGAGGCATTTCCCCTTCATCCAAGTCATTGACAAGTTAAACAGCGCTGAACCCAGCACAGAACCCTGGGGCACACCTGTAGTGACAGGCCTCCAACTAAACTCCGTACCACCAATCACAATCTTCTGGAATCTGACTCAGGAATCTGACTCTGGAATCTGGACTCGCCAGTTCTCAACCCAGCCGAAGTGTCCATTCATCCACCCTATACTTGAGTTTTCTAATAAAGATGCTATGAGAGACAGCCTTACAAAAGTCAGGGCAGACAATATCCACTGCTCTCTCCTCATCTGTCTGGGTAATTTTTTCATTGTAGTAGGCAATCAGGTTGGTCAAGCATGATTTGCCTTTAGTGAATCCTTGCTGACTTCTCCTGATCATATTTATGTCTTCCATGTTGGTAGACATGGCTTCCAGAATAAAGCACTCTATCTTCTTTCCAGGGATCGAGGTGATGCTGACTGGATAGTAGACCCCTTTCTTGCTCCTTTTGAAGACTGGAATGATGTTTATTTACTTCAAGTCCTTAGGCACCTCTCCTGATCTCCATGACCTCTCAAAGATCATCATGAGAGGCCTATTTATGATGTCTGCCAGCTCTCTCAGCACTCATGGATGCATCCCGTCATGGCCTGTGGACTTGTGGATGTGAAATTTATTTAGGTGCTCTCTGACACAGTCCTCTTTCCGTGAAGGAAGGTCTTCCTCCTGACATTCATACACTCTGGTCTCCTGGCTTAGAGATCCCTGGGGGCTGATATTATTGGTGAAGAAAGATGCAAAGAAGACATTCAATAACTCTGCCTTCTCTGTGTCCTCTGTTACCAGAGTGCCCTCCATTTACTAATAGTTATCCTTTGTTTTCCTTTTATTATTTATATATTTGAAAAAGCCCTTTTTGCCATCCCTGGTTAGATTAAATACTAGCTGGACTTTGGTATTTCTAGACTTCTAGATTCACTGCAGCAGAGAAAGAGGGGTCCCTGCACATACTCCTTGCACTGTACAGTCACAAACATAACTTGTTTACATGCTTCTGTGTCTTGATACATTGCTGAGTTTGGCCTATTAGAAACCTTGGGTTAATGCTTCCCCATCATCACAGCAAACTTCCATTCTGGGTTTACTTAAAAAGAGGAAAAGAAATTAAATTGATTTCAAAATACCTCTTAATTATTGACACAAGAGGACAAAAAGTTGTCCTCCAGAGTCCTGCAAACTGGTGTAAAATGTCAAAGCTAGAGTTCCTCTCCAGTAAGTTATTCTCAGTAAATTTGGTCTGTTCGTTACACACATACATATATAGATCTGTCTTTATTTATGCTTTCTCCTTGTGAAAAACATTCTGGCTACTTAACAGGCATGTGGGATCCTGCATAAATTATGCTGATTCTATATGATTCAAGCTATAAAGTATAAAATTACATCCCATTTTCAACATGTGAATACAGAGATTATATAGAATGTGAAAGATCAAACTGGAAATTCTTCATTCTCATCTGTTAGGTTTTTTTTCAATCCCACAGCCCAATTGGTTTCAACTGGGCTGAGTAAGGTGTCACATAAGACCTCACATAAGACATTCTGGCCTTGTTTTAAAACCACATCAAGTCTCTAATCTTGCAGTCTGATCTGTGCAAAGACAGTCACATTATGCCAGTGGACTGTTTTTCTGGTGTGGGAAGACATTTCATGGATCAAGGCCATAACAGTTAACTACCCAAACAAGAACACGACAAAGCTTCACTGCAGCATTTATTCTAATATTTTTGAGGTTATATTAACTTTTAATTTCAGAGATATGCAGTTTCCAAAAGCACTTTCCAACAAATGTAATATTCTTGAAGTATTCTTACATCTTTAAGATGACAAACATCACACAAATGTTAGAGAATGGCAGTGTAGCCACTTCTGTAAGTCTGAAGCAGAAAAATAGCAATGCCTGCCGAAAAGGTGGTCCTTCCAGGACACCCATTCCTCCTGCTGAATTTTTGCATATTTCTTTTCCTGTTGTTTTATACTGACATTTCCAATTTGCTTGTGAGCAACATGGGTATGTGTCTTGGTTTGAAAGGACAGGTGTCTGCTAAGGAAGGCAGGAATGTCTCTCGAAATGGAAAATGTAAACCCCCTCCATCCAAATTATAATTTTGAAATTAAGGGGGGTTTCAGGCAAAGACATGGGAGTAGGAATAACAGTTATTTATTAGGAAAAATAAAACTGCAGGAAAAATAAAAATATAAAACAACACTGACAAAGTCAAAAATCTGACCTGACACCCTGTGGATCAGAGTGTTGGTAGCAGTCTGATTAAATGGTGGCTGCAATCCTCCTGAAGTGACAGCTGTGGTTCTGTTGGAGCAGTGATGCTGGGTGTAGCTTTCCTCTGAAGGTCCAGTGGTGGTGTAGGTGGGCCTGATCTTCTTCTGGGAATCCAGTATAAAAGAAAGCTGCTCCCCTGGGAATCCAGAGGGAAAAGGCTGCCTGTGGTGTTCCAAATCTCAGATTCTATCCAGGTAGGAATGCTTAACTCCTCCCCACCTGGGTGGAGCATCTCCCAATAGGATGATGTAATTTTATCAGTCATGGAGTGAGACTCAATGGCCCATGGACAGAAGATATCTCCCCTGAGGGAGGATGGATTGTGGAAGAGATAAAGAAAACTGCCCCACCTGGTTTTAACAGATGGCCCAATTAACAGAAGATAACTGCCCCACCTCTAACAGATGGCAATAGAATACACAGCCCCAGCCACATCTTGCATTTCCAGTCTAAGACAGAATGAAAGTTCAACCAGCCAGCCAAAAAGTTTAACACACCACTAGACAGAAAATGATATTTCTGTGACAGTGAAACAGAGGTACCTGCCTATTTTAGACAGCTTTATAGTGCCCATCTGCTTTCACTGCTATCTATTTCAATATTAATAGTGATCAGAAATATGAGTACTCTTGACAGGGTACTTTTCATAAATTTTCACTGGACTCTGATGGGCATATTCACGTCTCTGCAGCACTTCAATGTGTTTTCTTTTTACTGATATATCAGACATTTCACTCCTTTAGTGAATGGCATACAGATAGATGGATGCACCCACTTGAACCATGTTGTATCAGTGTGCAGCCAGGTGTGCATTACAAGTAGAAAAAACTGGGCTTGACATGAATAAAAATGTCCTATCATACTGTATATGAATTGATTTTAATGACTTTATCTGACCACTGTTTTTTCATGGCATGAACACCACTGTAAGATTTGTTGGTTACCAACTGTTAAGCTCATATCATGAAGTTCCTATGTATCCATAGTTTCAGTTTTTAAATATATCTTCCCTGAGTAAAAGAAAAAATAAAAGTAAAAAAAGTAAAAGAAGGACCCAGAAGAAACACTTTGCCTTTGGGCTTCAGAGTGTAAAATAACACGGGTGGGCTACATCTACAGCTGCTTGTCAGTGTTAGAGTAGGACTGGAATGTCTCAGATCTATGAAGAATTGAATTCTTTCTGCATCTCCGTAGCTCATGAAAAGTCATATTGCTGCCCACAAAGGTGCAAAGGTTGAATAAAATTTCATTTCAGACAGTGTGAATCCAATCCATCACCTGATTTTTGATTGCCATTTTGATAATTACCAGGAACTGCATAATGGCTTGAAGGGCACCCCAGTAGGATTTATCCTTGCTGGAGAGGAGAGCTGCAGAGGTTAATCAAAACCAGTACAGCCCTTCTTATCTTTTACTGCTTCTGCTCACTTCCCATTCAGCATCTGTCTAATCTGTTCATATTCAGTACAGCATTCCCTGTCTGTGCACTCAGAATGATCTGAATACAGCTGTCAACATCTCGATCAAGGCACAGCTCTAATTAGCTTTCTCTGTTGTAGTTGAAGGAAACATACTTGGAAAGTTGCTCCATGCTATATTTCAACTACCAACAGTAGATGGTTCTGTTGAAACTTATGTTATGTTTACAAAAGGATATATTTCTAGTTAATTACAAGCTTTCACTTAAGAAACACTTTTGAATCATAGGTAAAGACCAAAAGGCTTTGCCCAAAATGTAAAGGCATGAAAGCAAAGATGAGAGAAATTTAAATACTTAAATATAGGAGCTTAAAATGGAAACTGGTGCTCCTCTTTAACCATGGTTATTTTCTGTACTAATCTACCTGTCTCTATGAAACACACAAAGGCGGACTTGTTTTTGCAGTTAGACAAGCAGATGTCTTTAACAAAATAATTATGTTAATAGTAATATAACAACAACAACAGCAAAACAGCAACACAACAGCAACAAAACCAACAACAACAATAATAATATTGCCAGAAAAATTAATGCCACTGAGTACCAAAAATATGCAAAACAAATAAGTGCCAGGATCAGGAACACTGAAATGTAAATATTCAATTAACAATAGCAGAAATGATGTGGGGCATGATATGCAAATGATGAGTGCCTCAGACCAAGCATTCTCAATAGCAAAGCAAATAAGTAATTTGTTAAAAACAACCCACATGACTGTTTTTCAGCTCATGAGGAAATCCACGTTGAAGATATTTGCTGTTTTAACATCAAAACCAAACATGTTCCATAATGCAAGCATTAAGAAGATGTATAACCCACACAGTATTCACAGCTAGGAAAATTATAAGAAGGAGAGATGATTGAGGGAAAAAAACTTGCAAACCAGAGGTTTTTACATTGACCACAGCACCCCATGTCCCACATGCTAATTTCTCAAGCAAACCTCTTGCCAACTGAAATTTTTTCTTGAACTGTAAAATTCATAGGATGTGCTTGGCTTGCATCAAGAACACAGCGGTTTATTCCCCACACAAACAGCTCTGTCTAGCTCGGCTAGATATAAACAGAAAGACTTCTTCACTAATTATTTATACAAACATAGCTGCATTCTGGAAGATTCATAGGAACTGGAAAATGGTTTACTTCTGATTCTTACTGGTCTTTTGATTTTCAGGGCTGTCGACTACTGAAAACCATCTAGACCTTCATCCACAGGAAGGTGGTAATCCACAAGTGATTTTTCTCCCCCTGAGAGTACTGATACTGCTTATATAGTAACAATAATCATAAAGTATTTATATAAAGCACAGTCTTTACTTGTACAAAGAATTTGTCTTCCAACCTGTCCAACTTTGAGAGCACTTGCATGAGTAAGGAGTACATCAACCTTGCTGCAGATGTTTGCACTGTGAGAAGAATATTCTTACATGTCCGGAATTGCATTACACTTACGTGTCCTGGCAAAGAGTGGCTTTTTCAAATCAAAATGACTACTTTTATGAGTCAAGTGGAACTTATTCATAAGTGCTTTCAGATTCAAGTCAACTGTTTTTTACATTATGCACCTCCCTCTTTTCCCTTTTCTAACCACTGGTAGACCAAGCAGTTGAAATACTGAAACAAGCTTAGCAAGGGGAGTGAGAGGAAAAATATTTTATTGGTGCTTTGCAGGCTGTCATCCACATCCTCTCACTTGTTCATGAAATGCAGCCACAATAGGGAACATGCGAAATAAGTTCCCAGCAGTTTAAAGCAAAGCTTCAATGCAAGGGGGTGAGAGAAGAAAGAATAGTGCAGCCAGTGGAAAAAGAACTATAACTTTGGACAGGCAGAATACTGTGGCTCTGCAGCCATCTAGGACTGAAAACCAAACCTTACCCTATTTTAAGAACATTTGAAAGGTTTGTGGGACTGGTTTAGGATCTGAGATTAGCATTCCACTTGTGCAAAGTACCATGGAATTTTAATGAATAGAAGTAGCCAGATTTTCTGCTCTCTTCCTGAGATCTCTGTGTTTGCTAATTTAGAGACACATTTCACATTTCACCATTTCAGTGGTGCATTTGTACTAGCACCATACTGAGGCAATGGTTAAAAAACCTGATGCTGAGAAAAGTGGTATCTGTGAATCTTATGTAGTCCTAGATACACACATAAATGTTTCTACACCTTAGATAATGAGATATTAAAATACTACAATGAACACAAAGATCTAAGAGGCCAGTCCACAGTCCACTTTGCTGTTGTGAGGAGTTTCTGGATTTAAAATAATGGAAAAAAATTTAAAGATATTATTTAAATTTCTGTTCTAAATGCATGACTATTTTTCCTTAGGAAATGACTCTCTAGGACCTGATTATCTCTGCACTTGTTTTTGTCAAACAGAGTTACTATATTGAAATAACACTTCAGGTCCTTTATGGTGGGTTCTCAAGGGGAGTTAAGTATTTAACTCATTTTGGTAAAACCAAACAGCCATTTTCCCAGGACTCTATCTTAGCTAGTCCTTGTCTTTATTACAGGTTTTCTGAATTATTTTTGCCTTTAAAATGTTCGCGTAGAGTTGCAGGGACCCACCAGCAGCAAATGAGAGGAGCTGGATAGGGAACTTCTTGGTATCATAATGACCATCCAAAAACCTTGATCTAGCCTGAGAATCAAGATGCTTGACCCAAATCTAAAATTTTGTGTAAGTAATTTATTTGCCTTTAAGAAGATTGTTCAAAAATTTTGTTTTTAGCCTTGAGATAAGGCATTGTGTGATGTGTAGCAGACGGTTTGGGACAAAGTTTTAAGGCTTTTATTGACATTTGCGTTGGAAAAAAATTAGGTAGCTATCTGTATAAAATCTGGTGACACAGTCCTGAAAATCTGGCTGCATTCTTTTTGTTAATCAAAACCATACAGTAGTATGCAATGTGGTCTTTTTTATTTCAATAGCATGAAATATTTTGGATATTAGCTGCTTCTTTAAATGACTATAAATTTCAACAAATACCAAGAAAGACAACAGCTTCAAACAAAAGTAGAAACACCTCACTGCAACACTCAAGGTTTCCCAGAGCATTTCATCCAACATTTCTGGAGGTTAACTGCACTCTCTAGTGCAGTTTCTGGAGCTATAAAAATCTGTTCATTGTCACTTAATATCACAGGTTAGAGTAAATGCTGAATTTTAATATTTGTGTTTTTGTTGTAATATAAAAGTCACATAAAAATTGTTATAAACTGTTGGAGCACAGTCAAGTTTTGGTAAACATCAGGTTAGATGACATATTCTCTTCATATGGGTGTGCACCCATCACTGGAAGCAGCTGCTGGGTCTTAAACAAGGTAAAAGAAGAGGCTGATAGGAGGCAAATCCTGTGAGGGGATATAGTGATTTTTATTATGTCAATGTCCCCCCTTACATAACGGGTCAGGTGTGAAAACTCCACTCCAGGAGAGTGCAGGAAGTTCAAACTAGCCTGAAGGTATTAATGCCTTTTGATGGACCATAACTGACTCAACTGTGCTGACAGGAGAGGCATCTGTAATATCTTAAACAATCAAAGGCTCTTGAAGTGTTCCATAATCCACATCATTGCATCATTCAGTGTGAAACTTCCCACCCCTGAGGAGCTGCCTGGGCATTCCCACCTGACCATAAGTGAATACAAACACAGTAGATTCTGATGTTTTGTGGGCTCTCCCCACTCCTAACAGATCAAGCCAGTGACCATCACTTTGACCAACAGACATCAAAATGGCAACTACAAAGTCTCCTTTCAGCATCCAACAGGTGGCAACTCTATACCTTTCTAGTTTCCTTTTCCCATTTTTTTCTATTTCTGCCTCACATTTATTGTTAAATAAAAATCCATTCTCTTGACTTTGGCATATGGTCTTGTTTGCAATAATCAGATTTTAACACTATATATTACCTTTTAAGTCAATTATTCTGTTGTTTCTTCTCATGACTCTATCCCCCCCAAACTGTATCAGCTGAGTTTTTCATTATTATTTACCAAATAAGAAAAAAGCAAAATGAAAAACCAAGAGCAAAGTTCACATGCAAAGATTATAATCTTCTGCAGAGCTCTCCATATGTGAGCATATTGAAGATAGCATTCTTATTGACATAGGGGTTGCTAATTTTTGTGATGCTTTCTTAGTTAGTAAAGTCAGTAGCAGTAAAGCCTTGGACTTGGTAGCAAGAAGTCAGCATTTGAATCTTTAATTTTGTGGCTATAAACAGCCACATCATATTTCCAGCAAAAACAATGGTGTTGTTTCCAGCACTGCTCTACCAAGGAAGCATGTTTTTTATTTTCTTCTTGTATATACAATTAAAACCATTCCAATCACAGAACTCTGCTCCGCATTCACTTCTGAAACAGAGCATGAGGGATGTCACTCAAAAGTGAAAATCCTGCCCTTGCTTGGGCCAAATAACGAAAGAAAGCGTAGCAGTGCACCATCACTCATTGGACTTCTATTAAAATTTTGAATTACTTGACTAATTACTAATACTTGCCCCAGTGTGCAGTAAAAAAGGAGACATCTTGTCATAAGCAGTCTTTTTTCCTTCTGTGTGGGAAAGATGGAAGTATTACCTTTGTCTCAGTTTTGGCCAGGACCTGGAGGTTATTCTATACCACCTCACAGAGTTGCTGGGGCCAGGGGGAAATGACTCTCTGATTTCCGAGAAGGGCACAGTTTCTGATTGAAAAGAAGTGGTAGCATTGTCTGCCATTGTTCATTTCCTTGGAGTCCTTGGTGAGAATTCTTGCGAGTGAATCACCCTCCCTTTTACATGCTTTTTTTCCCCAATATTGTTGTTTTTACTGCCCGTTTTCTTATCTCATTGCTGTTTGCAATAAACTGTTCTTATCTCAACCAGTGATCTTCACCTTTTGTGCCTCCAACTCCATCCTGCTGGAGCAGGAGTGAGCTGATGACATATGGTTTAGGAGAGTCTTGGTGAGAGCAATGAATTAGTGAGTACCATTCCTAAACCATGACAACCTCTCATCAAGCACATGATAAGGAGCTGCATGCTTGGAGTATAGGCAAGTTCTCTTCTTGCTGTAGAGGATTTCCACCAGTGCCTGTGTTCTTGTTGAGTAATAATGAGATACCATAATGAAACTGTAGAAGATGTATGTCAGATGGTTCTCCAATAACATTAGGAAAAAAAAAAAACAGCTGATATATGGGATATTGAAGGAAGATTAAGTTGTTAATGCATATTAGTATATTCTTAATTTCCTTTTAATTGAAAAAGACATATTGACTTTAATTAAAACCATTTCACAGGAACTGTCAATTAGCACATGTCAAACTAGTTAATTCAGAACAGAATTCTTTTAATTAGGGTCTGCTTTCCTTTAACTGTGGGGCCAATGAAATCAGCCTTTCCTTATCAAGAATTTACATATCTCAAAGAAATACAATACAAATCTCTAAAAACTCTTATCTATTATTAGAAGCCCATATGGATAACATTAAAATGATGGAGCTGGCATTGTTCATGCCACAGAATTTTCTTTATGACTGTTTGAAAAAAAAAAAAGAAAAAGAAAAAGGTGGCTTTGAAGAAAGACTATTTTAAATACACAGATTTATCTACATTAAAGAGACTACAAAATTTATGACATAGATGCTCACATTTAAATTATTTAATATGTCTGCCTAAATAAATGGCCCTACTCAAGTGTGTTGTGTGTTCTGTGAGCCAAAGACACATAAAGCATTTTCAAAGCATGCAGTATGCAGTTCTTCCCTTAAATGAACTATAATCAAAAGGAGAAAAGAGAATAGAATTTTTTTTTAACTTTCACTGCATGTGAAGATTTAACAGTGATTGCTAATCCAGTGGCTGTGAACATCAGTGTGCTAAGGTCATCTCAGTTATCAAATAGTATATAGTCTTTGTCTTGACTTTCACATACCCTCTGAATATATCTGTAGCTTTCTGATGGGTCTCTGCCTCTTGGCTGATGTACTGCTGTAAAGACCTTCTCCATGGTTTCTGGGAACCTCCATGTGTGACATCTGTAATGTCCTTTCAGGAGTAAGAACAGCTGAGAAAAATATAACAAATCATAAAAGGAATAATTGCAAAACCTAGACTTAGTCTAATCATACAGGGTTTAGCCACTGTTTTACTGACCTCTGTCAACATTGGATTACAGAGATTAGTGAAAGGAATACTTAATAACTGAACTGAGGATTCTAAAGAGGATTATCTGGTAAGATATTTCATGTATCCTGATGGTTTATTGAATGTATTAGGAACCTGATTATGGGCCTGACTAACTCAACCATAAAAGAAGAATCATTCCCCAAAATCAAGTGTAACTTAAAATTTAATATGTCCTAGAAGGACACTTTACCTAGGATCCTATCCATACCTATTTTCCCCCCAGGGAAACTCTCTAGTAGGGGTGGGTGTAGAGCTGTAGGAGTGCCATGTGTTAAAATCTGTGTTAAAGTTTCTATAAAACCTTGAAAATTGGATGAACTTTAACTAGATGATCTGCAAAACCAAAATATGCCCCAGGAGTTCTTCAGCTCAAGCAAGGGGCTCCACAGAGATGTTACTTCACTGTCTAGTCTCCTGTGTAAAGTGTACCCTGAGTATAACTAATAACTGTGGCTCTACTTTTAAATGTGACTGTAAATGTGATTGGTAACATAAGACCCTAATATTTATTCATTAATCCCATTGCAGTCCATATTATATCTGTGCTTATCAATTTAAATGCTTACTGTAATTTAGAACCCATTCAGCTGAACTAAGTCACTTTGGCACTGAATTGTGTATTTCAACTTCTTTTATGATATAGCAGAAAAAGTGTTTTGCATTTTGATCATCTTGCTCAATATATTATTTGCTTCAAAATGGCAATTAGCAATAACTTTTCTTTTAAAATCACTCCTACAGTGGCTGTGCATAGGAAGTGTGGTTATGTTCATCACAAGGGTTGTAAAATTGTAGGTGACTGCCTTTATTGCTCTGTTATACTGAACTTCAAGCTGTAAAAATATTTCAATAGTTGAAATGATAAGAAATTCCCAGATTATGGTGAAATTTTTAATCTTTGCAGTATTCCAGCCACATGGTTAATTATTGATGTAGCTCATACATAATGGCAGGGACAATAGAGAAACAGCTTTATGAAGGGAAAGTAAGATACCAAACCCTCATACAAAGCCAGTTAGAAAAGGAATTAAAAGCAGAAGATCCTCCCTGCAAAGATACCAAAGCACCTCTCAGCATAGCTTACAGCATGTGCCATGCTGTCAAAGCAGTGCAAAGTATTCTTTTTTTTTTCCAATTAATACTAAGGTGACTCATTGCTTAGCAGCAGCCCTAATATTTACACCCCTATGGATCTCATGACTTAGTAGCAAGCTTTGACTTCAATTAAACCTGTCAGTTTCTGATAGCAAGAAATCATTGCAGAACTTCAAAAGCACTTGAACTGCATCAAGATCTTCACAATTATCTATATAATATCTTTCTGCTTTTGTTGGCTCCTTGATCTTCTGTGGCAGCCCCAACCTCTCTGTCAACTTTGTTCTGTAAGAAGTTGAACCTTAAAGTGTGCTATTAAAAATATATATGAAAATGCTGCAGTATACAATGGATTTCACCCAGTCTGACATTTTTATTGGGATAAATTCTTAATAAAAGTTGCTCATTTGAATCATGTACTGTTCATGTATTGTTCATGAATCAAACAAAGAGCCATTTAAAAATTACTAGCATTACAGAAATGTAATATCTTTTTAACAGATTATTTAAATTACCGTAGCTCTGATTTCCAATCATTTCATCCACATGGCTATGGCAGAACTGTCCCAGAAAAGGGAGGAACTTTCTGATTGAACTCTTTTCTTGTTGGATTTAAGAAATAATTTAGAGGTGAGAATTTCTCAATTATGTGTTTGTCCTTCAGAGCAGGACCATAGAGGGTATAGGAACACAATCCTACAACCACGGATGAAAACACAAAGACTTTGGAGGATTCATTCTGTCCTTACAAGCACAGTGAATAAAGCCTTATACGCACACAGAGTAGAAAAGATGAACAAATCAGTGTGAAGATCGCTTCCTCAGGAGTCTTTGGTGCCTTCAGCTTGCCTTGCCTGGCACTTCCTCCTATTCCAAGGAGGACTTTGAGTCACGACAGCTGTGCTCAGGTTAAACCATGATAGCAACTGGTTAGCAGCACCCAAAGATGGAGCCCCCACCCATCAAACTGCGAGAGCTCCTTGCTCAGTCTTCTAGACTGATGGTTTTTGCTTGCTATTGTTTTGAAACAAAGCCCAGATTTTTTCAAAAACCACTGTCTTTTGGACAACTGTCTTCTGCTAACTATTTTTGAAGAAATCAATCTTTGTGTTAAGCAATGAAAATGGCATGGTCAAAAAATAATGCTAAGGCACCTAATACATGCCTAATTATTTGCAATGTTGTTTATTAGCTCTAAACAAGGACAGTCAGATGGCTGTCCCCTCAGTTTGAACAAGGGACCTATGAACCATCAGCCGTTCACTGATCATAGATGAAGAGCTGCTGGCTTTGCTCCCACTGTGAGCACATTCTTTCAGGTCATATCGCCTCATGCTACAGCAATATTACCTACTAATTTATTAAACAATTCTACAAGCATAACTAAAGCATTTGGGTTGTCAACAAATCTTTAAAATGGTTTCAAATCAGCACATAGTATTTTGCAGTGAAGTAATGAAAATGTGCCAACATGAACATATCTAATGATGAAAATGTTGCATGCAGATATGTTTCCCTATTATCCCATAAGATAATTGTGTATTTTTATTTATATGAGTAATTTTAGATACAAACATTTTACCAAAACCCCATTCATTTAGGAAATATACAAACACAATGAGCTTAATATAAGAAAGTGTTTTAGAACATATTTTAGTGATTATAAAATGAAAACATATTTAAAAAAATGTCCTAAACTACTTTTCTTTCTTCCTCATGATGAGAAAGAAATACAGGTTATCATCACATAATTTATCATGTGACAGTGAAGTGAAATTTGTGCCTCACACCATGTATTCTTTACATGATGAAAAGGAGTATAATTTAATTTTTTTATTTGAAAGTTCTGTCTGGGCACATTGGCTACCAATTTTATTTTTATTACAGTGCATGGATAGCTAAGTCACATATCCTTATGTTAATGCAGAGTACATAGGAAAGAAAAGGGAAAGTATAATTTTTGTTGTTGCTTTGGTCGTTTGAAATTTCCATAGTGTCTATGCACATTGGCTACCATTTCATTTTTACTGCACTGCACTGATGGCAATGTCACAGATAATAAACACCAAGGTAGGAAAAAAAAAAGAAAACCAGATTTTTCCCCCTGCCTCTGCTATGCACATTGCTTGAAATTTTTGTATTGTGTGAATAGCATTTCCAGAGGGTGGTGGATATACTGAAAGATCTTACCTCCATTGTAAAAGATCTTACCTCCATTGTAGAAGAAGTATAATGGTATATGTGTACATTTCTTATCAGTGGGATACAAGTTGGTTCAATATCTAGGAATAGTTAACGTAGAAACAGCCATTTCCCAGGAAAACTGGAATAATAACAGAATTTAATTTCCCCAAATCAGTATATTTTATTAAAGTGCTTATCCATGCATCCCAAAATAACTCCCATGTCCACCTCTCTGTCTTTTAGCTTCTAAGCAGAGAATGTGACACCGTCTTTAGGATATATAGGGGTACTCTGTAGCTGTGGTGGACTCATTCCTCATCAATGACTTGTATAAACAAAAATTACCAGGATGGACTCGGTGTCCACCTGCATGGGGAGCATCAGACAGCTGCACGACTGGTCTCTTTTCCATGATGTGTCATTTTACAAGTTAGCACCAACAACAGGGAGGAGTACGGCCCTTGGATTAACTTTGGGAAAATTGTGCCTTATTATGGTGGATCTATTCTGAGCAATTGTCTCCGTTTTGGAGAGTGAAAGAGGTCAGCTTATTTTATTTTATAATTTATTTTTAGAATTTGGGTGTCACACACAACATTGCCTCTTTGTCCTTGACCTTTGGAGCAACTGTGTTGAGGTACTGAAAACTGACTTTAATTTTTTAGGAGCCACCCAAACAGAAATAGGGCTGCCAACAGGAGAAGTCAAACTCCAGTACAGTCCTTCATCTACAGCTTGGGTAGTTCTACTAGTCTGAGATAGATCTTGTGCATTGCAGCTTGCACCCTGCTCTTTAGGCAGAATACCACAAGCTGGTCAACAAAACTACTGAAAAGAGTGGAAGGTATGTCTTTGAAGAGCAGCTGAGCACTCTGGGTTTATTCAGTTTGGAGAAAAGAGGGCTGAGGGGTGAACTCATTACTGTCTACTACTTTCTGAGAAAGGGAAATGGAGAGGGAGGGGATCCAGCACACTTTGTGGGAATGGTTCAAACCTTTTTCAGGGAAGGTTGGAGCTCGCTATTAGGAAGCATTTTTTTATTGAAAGGTGGTCAAACACTGGGAATAGAGGGATGCCCCAAACCTGTCACTGTTTTAGAGGCATTTAGGTTATGTGCTGAATAGCATGATTTAACTTGCTATTTAGGCAAATAACTTCAATCAAACCTGAAGTGGTGAGGCAAGTGGACTAGATAAGTGTTGTAGGTCCCTTTCAACTGAAATATTTGTCCTCCCCTCTCCTCAGGCCATAGAGGATGGTCTCAGACAATTTATCCAGCATCAGTAATGTCCCTTTCTTTTTTGTGGAACAATATTTTGAATGAGAACCTTTTTGGAACATATGGCTTTGCCCTGGCATGGACAGACACAAAGCTATCCCCAAGTTTGTTCACACACTTGAAGAGACTGTTAATAAGGTGGAATAAAACAGTTTCCAGGCTCTTCCACTCTTGCCAAAGAGTAGGACAATAAAGGAACTAGGCTGAGATTTGTGGTGTACATGAACTAACCTGAATCTGGGAGGTAAGATAACCTTTGCCAACATATCTTTAATGAATTCTGCATGGCATTAAATGACTTCAGATGTATGTAATAGATTTTGTGGTGGCTACATGGCAATAAGCCACCTGAAAACAGAAATATGTGACAGCACAGTGTACATTTTTAATGCATTTCCTTGTGTGGGTCTTGGAAAAGCCCCTTCTTCAAAATATCACGTATCATGAAAATCATAAAATAAATGCTGGACAGAGGAGTCCCACAAGTCTTCTCATTCATGCTGAATTTGAGGTGTCATCTCCTGTACTGCTGCTGCTGCTCTTGCTTGGATGGTGTCTATGAAAATTGGCACCCTCAGTCATGTAATACGAGGGCAGAGGGGATGGCTTGCTTTCATAGAGACGTTTGCAGTGTTGGGCACAACTTTTGATGATGCTGGTGTTCTTTTCCCTCCTGTAGCTCAAATGAGACTGAACAAGTGTGAAATATTATGTAGCAGGTGTTAGAGAAAGAGGGATAATGCAGCAGGTTTGGAAGAAGAGTTGGATGGAAATAAACAGCTAAAGTCTTGATCTGGAGAGGAAACCCAGAACTGTCCTTTCCTCATGAGATCCAGGAAAAACAGGGAGTGTGTATTGGGGGTTAGTAGAAGGCAAATTTAAACTTGCTTCTAAAGGTCTCCATATGTTTTTATTTTTGTTTTCTCTTTTCCTTTTGGCTGCACTGGAACTTTGTTTTATACTGGCACCTCCCAGGACATTTTTAAGTTATGAAAAACATACTTATCTTAGAGCTCCACAAATGAACTATGACTTTTCCCCCCCCTCTAGGTTTTTATTAAGTTCAGTGGGACTAATTCTCTATTGTTCTTCACTTTGTGTAGGTCTTATGTGTCAAATGAGTGTGAAATGCTGGCTAAAACTACATACATATCTTTGACTGATTAGCCTTGAAGTTTGGGATCACATACCAGAAATTTGTGTCCAAATCTTACATCTCCAATGTGGGCTGAGCTTCTTCAGATGGCAGGTGATATCAAGGTATTAATAAACCACTTTCTCTTCCATGATTATTTCTGTAACAAAATGCTGGTTTAATTTCTAATCTATATTTCATCACTCTATTCCCTTCTTGTTTTTTTTTTTTTTTTTTTTTTTTTTTTTGTTTCACAGCCACCATGAACACTGGAAGGAGGCTGACAATGGAAAGTAATAGCAGGAAAAATGGATTTTTCTCAACAGGTTGAATACACTGCCAAAATCCCTTTGCAATCCACCTGCAGTCTGCAGACTTGCTGTTACAGAGAAGCTGAAGCTAAATAACCAACAGTGGACTTTATATGCTAAAAATAAAACAGCCCACAAGACAAAAAACCAGTTTCTAAACAATAATCGAACTTATAGTCATATTAGAAAGGATTGATTTCTTTCTGTGATGAACTTTCTCCATGAAGTATTAGTCTTTCTCTGGAATAACTGTAACGGATGGTGATAGATGCTGGTGCTCAAATTTAGTTTTTTTTCTGTCAGAAACTCATCCTTAAGGCCTTCTACTTAGCAGCTCTTTTGATGTGTTATCAACCCACACCTCTCATCTCACAGACTCTTCAATGGAGTGGGTACTTCTTGAATAAAAACTTCTTCAGAACCTTCAAAATTTTCAGAATAAAATAATTATTACTTCTCCTAATTTGATCATTTGACCTGGTAGCTGAGATACAAAGAGTCGTCTTTCTTTACAAATAAGGAAAACCAAACACTATAGCTTATAAACATTATCACGGTCTGACAAAGTCAATTTCAAATGCAGCCCAGTATTGAATAGTAAGTGTCTTAGTAACAGCAGGAAAAGAGAATTTTTTGAATGCTGTGTTTATCAAGTCACCTACTTATCTCTCACTCAGGCAATACTACATTGAAAGGAAATTTCTGTGAACTGGAGAAATGAGGATTTGATGACATGCAGATAAACAATTTTCCTATTTTATAAACTTATGCACCAATTAAGGTTTTTCACCAGATTAACTAAGTTTATTACAACCATTGTCTGATATTCTATACTGTTAAGTTATATTTAATACTTGTTATGAGATTAAGACACAGAGGTATATCTAGTTTAAGGAAATATCTTCAAAATTCATTTGTAAGAGAGCTGTATTAAACCAAATATTCAGATTAATGGTGATGGGATCATTTAATGTCTAATATGTCTAACAGCAGAGAAGAAATCACTGACTAAGACAGTGGTGTCATCACTGTCTCTTTGCAATCACTTCCCCAAATGTTTATACATGTAAGCACTTACTAAAAATCACTTAAAATATTTGATCTGATGCTATTAGAGCTTTTGCTGGTTGTTTACTATGTTTGACCAGCTTATGTAAGTACTTTAAACTAGTGCATTGTCTGAAACTAACTTGCAACAGTTGAGTTTAAAGGCTAGTTAAAAACATGTGTGTTGATTATAAAATGAACAGAATAATTTTAAATTATTTCAAAATTTATGTAAAAATGAGTGTATCAAAGTACACAAAAGCATCTGACTATTTATACGCACATTTTAAAATCATAAATATATAATAACCAGTAATTTTGAAATAGATAATTTCCCTCTACATTTCAATACATTTAATAATGGAGATCTTCAGGCTAGCATGTTCTAATGAAGACATGCAAATGTTTAGTGAAAAAAAATAAAGAGAATGCATGCTGGTACTCCCTTGAAAGAAACTTTTAATGTGAAGACACTATTAACACATTGGATCTGTAATGATGAGTAGCAGAATATGATTTTACAAAAATTAAAAGAAACTTTTATTGGAATGGACCAGAAATGTAACAAAAAATTAATTGATAAGGGTTATATTTCTGGACATCTAGTACAGGCAATTATTGGTAATAATACTATTTCCTTTCATTGACAACTATCCGAGATAGTAAAATGGTGTTCTGGTAGTCTGTTGATCATCTGTCATTTTTCTGGCATACCAAAGAAGGTAAAATAAAATTGTTTGGGAAGAACACTATTACTTTTCTGCTGTAGATTTATGATTATATTCAGCATAGGAACAGATTTCAAGTGCCTTTGTGTATTACCCAACAGCTTTCTTCCTGCCAATCCAAAGATGGGCCCAGAAGGAAAAAACTGCTCACTGACCCACACAGCTCTCGCTTGCTCTCAGAACATTACATCAGAGCATTCGTGGTAGAACCCCACAACCAGATGTGGAGAAATTTTTGCAGCAGAACAAGATGCCAAAGAAAGATCTGCAGATTTCCATGGTGTTGTCTCCCGTTCATGGTGCTGCAACTTGCTGTCTGCGGATGAAAGTTACCTCCCATTAATAATTGATGCTGCAATACATCCTAGTCTGTTTTAGTGACAGATAGTGTTGCTTAGTTTAAAGAACCACTGCCAGAAGCTTAATAGCCATTGGGTTTGATGAGCAGAAAATGGGTTAACATTGGCCTCCGTTTATTTCAGAAACACTTGAAAAACAACTATTGCCATGACCACAAAGTAGTAGCAATCCCTTTTCACAAATGCAGTTTGTTCATAACCTTGTGACATGGACCATAAATAGCCTTCTTATATTTCACACACATGAAGATTAACATGAAGAGTATATATAATATTTACTTTACAAAAAAAAAAACCAAACTAAAGTGCTATATGAACAGCCCATCTATTAGCAAAGACTTAATTTCCTATTCCACATTAAATCCAGACTGCATGCCTGGCTAACTTGCTTGCTATGACACTGTACTGCTTGCAGGTATAAAGTGGTAGCAAGGAACCACATACATTTTCCAGAATCCCAGTCCTTGAGCTTGTCCAAGTTTCTCTGGATGGCATTTTGTCCTTCAGACAGATTTGATTTATGTTATCAAAATCTGAGTGCAAACAATGAAACAGGAAATAAATACACAGTCAATAGACTTTAAACTATTATATGGATCTCCACAGGTATAATTGAGATTACTTAATCTCATTTGGCTCTACCTTTCAAAGAAGTTTGAGTTACTAGCCAAATGAAGGCCGCTCATGTGGGTTGAGATACCCATAACTCCTTTGCCTTCATGTTTCCCCTAAAGCAGTTGTAAAAAAATCCTAATTTTTTTGTTTTCATAGGAATTTAGAAAAGTATAAAACTAAATTTGGCCTCAAAAACACAAAGAAACTTTGGAGATGATACTCTGCCACGTAACAGAAAGAGATGAGAGCATACATTGACAGACCAGGAACAGTTAGGAATGAAAGATCAAATAAGATGTGAGAAATCAAAATACTCAGAGACATTTGGGAACAGATATCATATTACTAATTTAATTACCAGTGCAAATGGTACATGTGTAGAAAATATTGTGCTGAAGAGAGGGGACAGAGAGGTTGAATGCTGAATTTCTTTCTTTATTTCTTCCTTTCTCTACTTCATTAATCCTGATGTCAAAAGAGTGCAATTTCTGTCCATACATTTCACTGGAGTTTTATTAAGCTGATGGGGATTCTGCAAATTAATCTGTGATATTGCATCATAATTCAGTGGACAATGCTTTAAAAAATTTCAGACCTATCCCTGTATTTTATTTTTCATATTTTCTGGTAGTTGTGATTAAAAATTTTAAATCAACACCAGTTGCCACACCACAGTGTCTGAAATACTATTGTCATTTTCTCCTATAAGATAGACACATCAGGATAAATATTCTAATGTCAAAGCAAATATTTCTTTTTCCTCCATGACTGCTGAATTGTCCTAAAGATGATAAAAATGCAGAATTTGAAGGAGTATAACCTGAAAGGATTAAAACTATGCCTCTTCTGTAAAGAGGAGCTGAATTAGAGCAAAACAGGTAAAAGTAAGAAAGGAATAAAAAAACCTGGACTTTCCAAAATCTTATGGTAAATATAATTTAAATAAACTGTTTAAGGAAATAAATTTCTTTGTGGGAAGGAATGAACTCCTACTTTGGATTAAACCAGATATTTATTATTTGTATTGCATCAGTTCTCTTCTCCCTCCCAGCCCCACCCAGCATGAAGGTAAATTAAAATTGTACTAACACATAGTTAGGATGGATAATAACTCCTGCTGTGTTTCTCTGCTTATGTTGGTACATGTTGACTGGGATGGAGAAAGTAAGAAGTAGCTAATATCAGTGAGGTGATTTGAGTGGCTCTAAAACTGATACGGCCAGTGGTGGGATGCTGGGATAATGGAGGCATCTGCTGAACTCCAGCTCTTCCTGCCAGCTCTTGCAGGGTCTGACACTACACAGCCACCTGTCTGTCCATGCCCAAGCTGTGGCTGTGTTTAGTCCTGAAGCAAAGCTTGATTCTTCAGATTTGTTCTCTAGGAGCATACTACAGAGACTGCAAGGACGTTGCAGTGTCAGTGGAGACTCATGCAAGGTTTGCTTGTGAGGAGCAGTAAGGCAGCTTGTGCTCCCTTATTTAAAGGAATAACAGCAACACAACCAGCCAATAAATTTTTTTCTGCTCTAAACCTGTAAATTATACAGAAATCAATGTCATATTGTCACCCTAACCACAACTTGTTCCTTGTAGGAGCACATCCAGGTTTGTTCATCTGACTTCGGGAAGGACACTTGGTGTCACTTGGGTAACCCACTTTCAACACAGGTTTTATTTAGTGTGTCAGATTGCAAAGCAAGTAGTTAGACCTCAGCCTGAGACTGACTCACCTTGGACTCACCCCAAGTCTGTAGAAAAGAATATTAGTTGAGTGCATATAGGCATACAACAAATGGCGTATCTTCTGCCCTATGCAGACCCACAGACAAAAAGTAGAAGGACATATTGATGAACAGAAATAAGATTAAGTCCTCTATCTGGCTTGAAATCAAAATGGAATCCAGTCCTATTCAGTCAAATATTTTGGCTGGATTTTTAAAAAGTGTTGGATCAGTGCATTGCTGTTATTTACTGTAACAACTCATATAAACAGATAAATATGTGACTTTTTAAGCCAAATGCTGTTCTCAAGCTTTGAAATGTTACTAGTGTGAAAAGTTTGGCTGTCTAAAAGTAACCAAATGTAATGCTTCATGTTGTACAGTAACTTTTCTGTCTGAAGAGGTTAGGAAGGATCTATCTTCCCATGCTAAAAGGTAATCTCACTTTTATGTTTTCATGAGCTGATATGTTTTTGAGGTACTTATTAACGTGGGAGACACAGTGTGCCTGGCCTAGTTCTTTGTGGCAGTGATGTTACTTCTCCAGTTGGGAGAAAGCATTTAACATCCCAGAAAAAATGGAATGGTTGCTCCCTTTGCTTCTCATGGATTCAGCTAAATAATTCCTTTGTGGCCATCCAAATTTTGGTCTACTTTGTTTCTCTTTTAGTCAATCAAATGTAATTTTTAATGTGTCCAGTAATCTCTATGCCCAGGCTTTACCTATTAAAGCACAACTAAGCACAAAAGTGATGCAGGGCACTGGTTAATGGCGACTTTCCCTCACACATATGTCAAAAGCTTGTCAAATACACCTCTGCCTAATGAGAGAGCACAAGTGTTCCAACAAACAACAGCAACAAATTAAAAAAATAGTCACTATCCTGTCAAATAATGTTTGTATATCAAGGATCTGGAATACAAAGCATACCTACCAACAATCACATTTTGCGTAGAATTCACTTGAATGCAACACCTTCTCCCTCTAAGGTTTTGAATGAGGCATATTAAAGAAGATCATACAACTTACTTATCCCAGGAACAAAGGTTCTTTTTTGAAAGCTGTCAGCTTGCTGACAGATATGATGAACATTTACTTCAGTCTTGTAGAACATTTAATCAAACTTGTTCCTATAGCTTCAGTCCAAGGAGGGTTACTGTTTGCTTTAGAAAAATGTACATAATTGAGGAACGATGATACATGTATAACTTGAATGCAAACCATGATCTATGACATTCATTTATTTGTAATGAATACATACTACTGTATAACAGGCTTAAGGGAAATGTAAGCAGTAAATCTGTTTAATACAAGGCTATTTGCCAAAGGTCCATGCACCATTCATTGAACTTTAAAAAATTTTTGAAAGTATAGGTTGCATTTGCAAACTTCCATGTATGGAGAGCTGGCAAGCTCCCTGGTTCCTACTTAAAGGATTGTCATCCTTGGAAAAATAAATTTCTCCAAATAGACAAAAGTCAGTGTTTTCATATTTCACTGCAATCATACTGATAAGGCTGACAATTTAATGTCTCAACACCTAAAATACCTGTGGATAACTAGTTACTTCAATCATCAGAACTACAAATTCCTCTGTTTTCAAAGATTGCAAACATATGACAGAGATATTTAAAAGTATTACCAAAAGCCTCCCCATCCTTAATCTTTAGTGATTTCTCTTAAGCAGTGAAATTATTTTTTTCCCAAATGAAAGATTTTATAATTAATGGGAAAAAAATCCAATCCTGCACTGTAATCAGATTTTTAAATGTCCTGTTTTATTTAATTTGATGTATATTTCATGGCCTGCTTGCCTGTTCAATGTATGTGGAAAGGTGCTGGCATTGCACCTGAAGAGATCTTTATGAGTGAGAAGATGCTCAAGGCTTTTTCAAAGTAGTTGCTGAACATATGTTTCTCTTTGACTCCAGAAGATGCCAACAGCTGTCCCAGCAGACAGGTATCACAAGGTTAAAGGCTAGCAGAGCTGTGCACCTTCAGGATCTGAATGTCTGCAGCAAAGGAGATGAGTAGTTTCTCAAAATTAATAAAGAAAATGGCAGTAATGATGAGAAGCAGAAGGACCCAATAACAACAACAGCAACAACAACAACAACAACAATAAAAAAAAGAAAAAAAAAGAAAAGAAAGAAAAGAAAAAAAAAGAAAAAAAAGAAAAGAAAAAAGCAAAAAAATGAATTCTGGGTAGTACAACACCTGGCAGAGCTGATTTTAATATCTGGAGGTTGAGTTCACTAATCTTTGCTATTCATATTGATGTGAAACTTTGTAGAGTTTTAGACATTTGTATCTATTAATACATAAAGGAGTGTTCCTACAACATGGGAACAAGTTTGCTAGCATCTGCCATTCATTCTCATGATAAAAATTGATATTAACTTTTTAAAATGCCTAACAGATAATTAATCTCAACACTCAATAAGAAAAGCTGCATCTTTATAGAGTATCCTTTATCTTTAAAAAGTAATTTAAAAAAAATAGACTAAAACTCACCAGCATGGCAAACAAACATTCTTCCCCCCTCTCTTTTGGTTCTTTGATTACTTGGAGCCTTGTGATCAAACTAAGCTTAGTTTCAGGACCCTTGGGGCAGTATCTCTTAGTTCTCTGTCAGGCTGCGTTGGAAAACAATCAATCTTGTTCTTGCTCTGGCTTGGTAGAAGTGCCACAACACAGGGAGTGCACTGCTTTGCTCTTTCTGTGAAGCTTCGATGACAAAAGTTTTTATCAGAAGCTGACTGTATTTAGGATTATGAATATGCAATGACTCTCATTAGTATTGAAGCACAGGAACATGGTCTGACATCCCTTGCCACTTTTAGCTGCTGCAGAGTTGTCTAATGAATTGTCTTGCTCTTTCAGTTTCATAGTCTTTGCCGTTATGGCCCGGTTTGAGAATACTATTGATGGCAAAAAATTAATTGCCAAAACCTACTCTTGATTTTGTTAAAGAGTGTTGAGTCAGTGTTTAAATTGTCAAAACAGAAAACCATTAAACTCTACAGGAGACAAATCCATCGCAAGTGGAGAGGATATGCAGAGCTGCATGCACAGCCATGCGCAAGCATAAAGGTGTATGGCACAGGTATGCATACAGTCTTGTAACTGCACTTATACATAAAAACAGGTGTGTATGTGTCAGTGATGGGTCTCAGAAACCTAACGTCCTGATGAATTATTTATTTTATTTTTCCAATAAGAACAAATGGAGATAATGGAAAGTTTTCAAATTAGCTTGACTCTGATACACTGCTACTTGATCAACCGTTTTATACTCCTTATCCCATTGGAAATATGCCAAGTAATTTTCAGCTCATCTGCAATAATCTGTTACTGATAAAGAGAGTTCCAACAAGTGAATAAGATATATGGCTTGATTTGTTGTATTGAGGAGGTGTGTAGGCTTTCAGAAACAAGCAAAAATGACCCTTTCCCCCCAAATGGTTAAATTCAGTAATTTTTCCCTTATTCATCTGAAATTTCTTCTGACATTAAAGAAGCTTTAATGGCTCTCTGCAGATTGTGAAGGGTAAAATGACTTGAAACTGCTAATGTATTAAAAAAAGCTTGAGCAGCATTCTGAAAGGTGTGTGTATGTACTGCAAATAATAAATTATATGAAGATCTCCCAGTAAGATGTCAGTCCTCTGGAGCTCTATATCCATTTAATCAGTAATGGAAATCATCCCAGTGCAAGGAAAGAGGATCTCTTTAATTTTTACTGTGATTTTTTTGGCACTGTTGCTCTAACACAAGCTTGGTTTACCTCTTAATCCAGCCTCAGGACTGTCTGTTCTTATCAGCTGGATTAGAAAATAATGAATGTCTACATCTTGTGAGTATCAAATACAAGAGCAGTTTAAAATAAATGCGGTTCTGACAAAACTACCATACATCAAACACTTGTTACCTCTCTTTGCCTTAGTGACTGCACATGACTAAGAAAGAGTGAGTGATAAAATCTGAAGAAAGATGAAACCAATCTGGACCTTTTTAAAGATCATCAATCATTCTGCACAGCCATGATATTATTAGTTCCAGTAAGCCTTGTTCTCCCATTTTATGGACATCTCAAGCCCCCCACGCCAGGACCAATGCTACCATGGGAAATCATTTTTATGGGCAGCATCTCAGTGTGGGCGAATCGGATCTAATCACATAACAAGCTACTGAATTATTCAATGTTCTCCCTAATTTTGCATTCTTTCTGCACTTTGCTGTCACTACAGGGTTTTAAAAGTATGGATTTTTACAATATTTATTAAGAAGATAACCATTTGCAGAAATTTTTCTTTCTCTATGTCTTTCAATAATCATCTTTCCCTTAGATGGTTGCAGTGTACACACTACTATACACAGAATATTTTTTCTAAAAGAATAACAATCCACAATGTGGCACTCAGCTTTAAACACTCCCAGTTTTTAATATACCAACTGTAAGGACAACAATAGCGAAACAATTGTGTTCAAACATAAAATATTCATATTTACGGAGAAAACTATAACCAGCATGTCTCTTAGCTGTTGCTATGAATACAAGGCTTACATTGTATGTGAAAATATTTCAGTTTTAATTGCAAATCTGTGCAGAGATGATTTGGGGTCTGTAATTAGCACATAAATTTCAGACTTTGCAACTGCTGTGAAAACACACATTATTTATGGAACTATTATCTAAATATAATTCAGTGTTTTTTGCTTTCAATAACTACTGTAAAAGTCTGATTTAATAAAATGTGAAAAATTTCCCATCTCTTGCACTTCTGTTCACATTATGGAGCATTCATTCCTCTGCACTGCCATTTCCCACTCAATCTGCCATGGACTTTGCTTTTATCCATACTTCACTCACACCTCAGGGAGATTTCTTCACAACCATAAAGTGCCTTGCACTTAATTTGTTTAAAATGAAAGCCTGGATTATTCAAATAGCTCTGAACTGCACAAACTGAGTAGTTTTTGTGGCCTCTATCCTCATGCTTTTCATCATGGCTAGAAGCAGGAATAGACTGGGGTCTAGTCTATTCAGCTGGGTTTAGGCTCCTGCGTGCAGATGTCCAGTTATCCAGAGAGGGTTAATGGAAGGACAAAGTGTTGCCTTGTTATCACCACTTATTGTAAACTTCAGGCTCAACCACTTCTAGCTCCAATCAGTGTAGGGCACAACGAGTACAAAATTTTCTTCTTCCTTGCCAGAAATCCCATTTATTTTCAAAACAGGTTACTCACAAAACCAGTTTTACAGCAATAGCTTCTGAGACCTTTTACTGTTCTTGCGTTTAAAAGTGTATTTTTAGGTCTCATGGAGCTGAGTATTTTTCTTGCCAGCTTTGTGCTTGTCTCTAGGAATGGAACTACAGATGAAGAGACTGGGCACCAGGTATGCACAAATACCACAGTGTCAGGTTAAACAGCAAAACAGAGCTTGCAGTAACAACAATGACAAAGTCCATAATATGGGATTAAGTTACATCAGAACGTGACACATTTTTCCCCTATACCCTTTTGGGTCTCTGTGTATATAGCTTTGCTCTCTTTGAAGGAAAATACTTGCCCACTTTCTATCTGCTTCCAAACTGCAAGAAGGCTTGCTGTCTCTGGCTGCTCCACTACCTATATTCAATGGCAACTTCAACAGCCGCTGCAGTGATAATCAGAATAATGATCACTAACAGGGCTGCCTTGCTTCTCCCAGAGCTGCCTACCCTTACATAAAAAGCTGTATCTGCAGGAGCATCCCCCAGTCCACTTACAGGGTGGGTTGAAAGCTGTACCATTGCCAGGAATGTGCAAATTTTTTGGCATGAGGCTACCAGGATTTTTTCAGACCTGGGAGCATTACCTTCTCATATGTCTGTCCAGTTGCTAGCACTGGAGACAGGCAGGAGCCCTGCATGGCGTACACCAGTATAATATTCTGTTTGGACAGTGATATCAATGTCATGGTGCACATGCTCCAGAAAGAGAATTAAAACGAGTAAATGAAAGATTAAGTGGGAAGCCATTGAAAGCTGTATTTTAAAGCTCCAGTATTACTATTACCATTAAAATTTAAAGTGACAGAGGCCAAATTATGAGCATTTATTTTATTATATAAAATTACTTTTTCTTGGCCTTTGTAAACCCCTCATTTTTGCTTTGCCATCACTGCCACAGGATCTGTCTTTATGGCTTCTGATGTCAGGAGGATCCTCAGCCACCCAATGAGGAATGGATGAAAAGGGCAGAAAGGTTTGAAACCTCATGGGGAATAGCAAAACAGACTCAGCCAAGTGGTCTAGCCTGCTCTTGTGGTACTATTAGACAAAGCTTCAGTACCTGAAGGAGCACCCCAAACCTGCCTTTGACATTTAAAGTGGCATATGGGGGCCGAGAAGACAGTGAGTACATTTTTAGGAAGATAAAAAAGGATGGGTGAGACAGGAGAACTTTTCTGACAGACAAGTGAGTTGATAATTGCAATTGCATTCTTCACAATTTTGATGCAAAAATTTGCTGGTTGTTTACGCAACAAACATTCAGTATACACAATTAGCATTCACTATACCTGATAAGACTGTCTGCTCAAATAAAAAAAAAAATCTTCTGTATCTGTATTTGGCTGGTACTCCACTGACTACTTCAGATCGATACGTTATGCCATCTTCAAAACCTTACAAATGATGTGCTTGCAGTAGTCTTAGAATACTGGTATATTTTTCTTAGTGTCTGGCATGATGAGATGCCATGAAGGCCTGAGCTTTCTAATGAGAAGGAAGGTACTGCTTTCTGGGAACAGGGAAGATTTTCATACAGACTGTCTTTGAAAAGTATCAGAGTTGTGCAGCATGTCACACAAGGATTTCCAAAAGCGAAAGCGACATTTCACCCACAGGTAGCAGAACTGTAGTCTAAAAATTCAGGAAAGTAGACCTGTCCTGATATCAGCCAGACCATTCAATGTGCAACAATTCAGTTCAGTTTAATTTGGTTTTTTTCACATTATGAATGCAATTCCAGATGCAGAACAATGAATCCAGTTTTCAGATGAGATTAGTCACACCTGAATAATGTAGGAAATCCCTAATAAATGCCCAGATAGAAAGAAAATCAGAGCACTCTTTTCAAATCTGACAGAAACAATTATTTCTCTTTATAAGTGATATCAGAGTATTCGAATGTTTTTTCCTAGCCACCTGTCAAGCAGCTGCACATAAGACCATGACATATGATTCTCACCTTCAGCAATGTTGCTGAAGGAATATAAGATATTTTCCATACACTGATCATCATCAGCCCAAACATTTTTCATTTTTAATCCTGCATTTAATCAAAATGGAAGTGATCAGAAGAAAATATCAGAGAACTTGTTCAGACCACACTTGGGAATTTTCACCAAGAGGGGTGTAAAGAAAAGGTAAAAGGATGTTCTCTTTGAAGGTACTTCTGGGGCAGGGCAGAAAATGATTCCAAGAGCAGAAGATACAAATACACCTTGCCAGTTCACTCTTTTTAATGGTCATAAGTATATGTGTTACAAAAGAAAGCTACAAAACAGTGCAGGGAGACAAATTAGTGATGCAGTCAAGCTTTTACCTGCCTACTCCCCAGAGCAGAAATTAAAGCTATCAGTGAAAAAGCTTATTAATTTTCAGCTGGTAGGCCATTGTCAGCAGTTGCTTTCTACAATACTGGCAAGCTCAGTATTTGCTGCTCATGCATTACTTTAAATATTTGAAGTGGGACACTGTGCAGCAGCTAGAGGACAGCATCCCTCTGTGCTCAGTACTGTACAAACGCAGGATCAACACATGAAGACATCTCTGTGTCTAGGAGATTACAACGCAGGGAACTGACTGGAGATATTTCATCGTCCTGTTAAGGCCAAATTAGCAGTGATGCTGAACCCTAGAGGAAAAATTCATCACTTATGTCACTCCAACTGTACCTGTATGCTCATACCAATATGTATGTTGTTCTGAGCTTGACCTGGCCTGGGCTGGTCTTGCACTTCAAGGAAAGAACCACCATATGTCACACCAAAGAACTTGCTCCCATCACCATCCTTGCAGCTGGCTGGATACTCGAGCTAATGGACCTTTGGGATTCAGCACAAATCTTTGCTGCAAAAACAGGTGAAGGCTGGGCCCAAAGAAGGCTATTTAGTGTCGATTTAGCAATACTGGTGAAATCAATCAAGGAGGGACACACGATCACTGCAGATGGACAAAGCAATGGGCAAAGCTGCGATCTGCTGTCAGATTGAAAGAAAAAGAATTATCTTATGCACTGTAGATACTCTTCACCTGCTTTAATTTTTAATAGAAATGTTCCTCTTTAAGTGCTATGAGCAATACAAGTTTAATGTGAACTTAGAGGACACCATGCAACACAAGTGTAATTGACTCACTATAATCACTCTTTAGATATTTTTTTTCTCTTTTTCTTAAGTCTTAATATTTCATTCTTAATGGAATCAGAAAATGACAGAGAGCTGGAATGTGACATAACTGTCAACTAATGTGAATTCAACCTAGTAGCCAATATTGAAATTGGATTTGAATTACTGCATAAGTAATTGCAGGTTAGAAAACTGGAATCAAAGAGCCATGGTAAGACATTAACCACCTGCAGGTCATAGGCAAAGGAAACCAGAAATAGTGTTTACAGAGGTCAAAGGTTTACATTTTTAAGTATCACTATATTGGGGAAGAGAGGTCACTTTTTATGTTTTTGGCATTGCTCTGTAAAATTTGAGTTTGTTTTACATGCAAGTTTGGTATCTTTCCACTAACTGGTCTTACAACTGAAACAGTTTATGAACATTATTTATACTGAACACTTGAACTGTTGGTCTGATACTAACACTCTTTTTAAACACAAAGTAGCTTACTTTCATCTTCTCGCTCTGCTTGTGCTGCTTTTCCCCATCAGTAGTAAACAATGAGGAAAGGTGCAACAACCTGTAGTGACAATAACACATCTTCCCCTAAATTGCAGGTTTATGTGGTTTGCCAAAGTCCATCATCTGAATGGGTAAGATTGAATTCCATGACTGCTGAATTGGACATACTTTGAGCTGAAATAAAAGTGGCGAGGTGTCTGTGCTTATTAGGGCTTCTAGTAGAAATGTTGGTGTGTTATGGAAAGGTAGTGTTACTGTCATCTGTGGTGTTTTCTGGAGGTTGAAACTGTGAAAACAGGTGAGAAACAATATTTGCTCTATCAAGAAGACTAAACTTCATAAAACTAATGTAACTGGGAAAAGAACATTACAATTTAATAAATGTGGGCCCAGTCCCAGTTGTAGGGAGTAGATAAGGGGACATGAAGTCATCACACCCTCACACAGGAAAATGAACAATGTTATATATTTCATATAAAGCTCCCAAACTGATTATTTTTCTCTTAAAAAGATCTCAGACCCAGAAGCTCTCCTATCTCTTTGAGCTTGTAATTTCTCTTTCTGACCAAAGTTTTTAGTCAGAAAAACAGAACAAACTTTGTAATTTTTTACCTCTTTTGTAAAGAAATATGGCTTCACAACTGTTTCTTGATTCTGCAAACAGGTCTGATTAAATGCATAGGAAGAGTATTACTTGGTAATTTTGGGTATTAGTCCTTACCCACAACAGCGTGAAACAGAAAAGGAGGGGATCTGCTTTGTAGCAGTCTGGATCTGTTGTTCTATTTTCAGCTTTAGTAACAACATTTTGTTATTCTTGATAATGACATTAATTTTTTCCGTATTTCAGTGTATTCACCTAAAAACAATTGTAGTAATAATACTTTTCCATTGCAGAGCAATGCTAGAACTACTGACTTATATAAGCAAAGTGTTTTTAGATGCTTTTAGGAAAGGAGGTAGAGAAAAGGAAGGTTGTACAAGAAGATAGCTGGCAAGAAACAGGCAAGAAACAACAGCTTATGGTACCACCACCACCTGTGATGCCATCATCTCACAGTACACCCCTTTCTCCTTTCAATTAACACATCTTAACCTGTATCTTATAAAAATATTTGCACAGATGCAAAGGTGAACATGGCCCTCAGAACTTTCTTCAAGGGAAAATGTTTCCTTGTGGAGAAAACTTATTAATAGTCAAAGTAATGATGGAATCAGCATTTGGGGCAGCTCCAAAACCACCTACTCAAACTCACAAGGAAGAGAGTTAGACACAGATCATGGTGGCATAATTAGTATTTCCTCTGGTTTGGCTCTTATTTCTGTTCACATCTATTGAAGGCAAAAAATAGAAGTTTTAAAGCTGTGATTGTGTTCCCCAGCAAAGCTGATTTCCACTTTGCAGGAGATTTTAGTTTCTCTTATATCCACTACCAGGCTGACAAAACCAAATGACAACTCCTAATTCCTATTTCCCTTTGTTGACATCACCAGCAGATACAAATTTGGGAAAGCTGCTTACATAATTTGATTCAATTGATATGCTGGTGTTGTCCCTGGGCTGAAGAATTTGTGTAACTATGTATCTTAGCTTCTTACTGTCCTTTCAGGAAGTGAGAGGAGACTGGAAAGAAAAGAAATTTTTAGCCTATTCATCTACTTCCTTCTTTCTGTGCAGCCTTTTCTGCCTGAAAAGGTGCCTGTTAACACCTTTGTGAACAACAAAAATGTCTGTATATACTAGCAGGTGGACACTAATCACGTTTTGAGTTTATGTTTTGTTTATGCTGCTTCTTGACCCTATTCCTCTCTTCATTCTTTAATTTGTAGAAGCATGTAACACACAAAGAACATTCACACAGTCAGCCTCCCAGTGCATATGGTGTAGAAGAGAATGAAGAAGTGATCACTAAAACACTTTCCATTTAGTAGTGTCAGTATTTAGGAATACCTTGTTAGACACACTGACAACAATACTGTCAGGCACAAAAGAAACTTACACAAATCTACTTCAGTTTGGCCCTAATTTCTGAGAATTAAGTGTGTATTAAAGACTCTGAAAAATCCTCCCTTAAACTTAATTGAGAAAGGACACGAGACATACTTTTATAAATATAAGCATATGTTGTTGCTGATGAACACATTTTGAATTTTGCGTATTTGATTTGCATCAAAAAAGAGGAAGAGGCACCTGCTGCTATGTGACTTCCATTGTATCATCAGTATCATACTCTCCACTTCTTCAGATATAAAAGGTAGTTTAGGCTGGTTTTTGTAAACATATAGGTGGGCGGTATCTGTGCTGATATTTTGCTGTATGACTGAATTACATAAGGAGCAGCTCCTAGCTGCTGATGGGGCAGTGCTGCATACGCCAGCTCCACCCATGCATGGCTCTCACTGGAGAAAGCAAGAGGCATCAGAAGGTCTCAGAACAGAATACTGGGAATGGGAACATACTTGCTCAATGCATTTAAGGGGATTTAGTAGCTTTCATCACAAACTCAATCATATATCTTGTTTATTGCAATAGTGGAAACCTTGGAGTAAGTTAAATTGTCAGATATGGTGAAACTATAACAGATCTGCGCATAGACACCCAACTGAAGGTGGCACAGAGGACTGCAACCATACACTGCAAGATGGACACACAACGGGGAAAAGGAAAGAAAAATTCTCCATCCCTTACTCTCTCAACCCACTATGCATAACCTCCCATAGCTTGAAGCAAGACAAGAAAGTCAGCATTTCGCACCCTCCAACAGCTTTGACATGACAGGTATGGTATTTTCTTACCCACAGAATTGCCAAGGAAATCCGCCCTAGCAAAAGTGCAAAAGTTTTCAGTATAAGGAGGTGGGGTGCAAAAACTGGCTTCTAGGCAAAGGTTGAAATGACTCAATCTGAAACAAAATGTAAAGCAATTACTGCCTGGAAAAAAAAAGATCATGCTGACATTTAGAGGCTGCTGTGATAGTATCTGTCCCTTCCCAGGCTGACATAAGCAGCCTTGATTTCATCCCAAAATGATTTTATTTTTGTTTGTTTGATATTTAGGATATCCTTTATTTGGATGTGGGGGGCAGCAGGATGGATTGCCTTATCTTAGCTTTTATGCTGAGAAATAATTGCCACCCCAGAAAGGTAATTACATAGGCCATTGTTTATATGCATAATAGGCCTGGAAAAGCATGTTCTACAGATAGAAAAAAAAAAAGAAAATCCTGCTTTCACATCAGGGTGGAACACTATGCAAAGTGACAGATTGCCACAAATAGCATTCAAACCCTTGCACAGTAGTGGTTGATTTTTCTTCTGGGGAAGAGGGGGAAGGGATGAAGGCTATGGAATAGGGTGGAAAGGGGGGAAAAAAAGGAAGACAATTTTGTTCAACAGCCATAGTAACATTCACAGTGGTTTTTACTATCTTGATTGCTGCTAAATGAACCTGATTTTTAAGTCGTTTTTAAAGTCCCTGCCTCAAAGGGACATTTTCTCTTGCCATCTTGTGCAAATACCACTTCTCCTAAAGTGGCCTTAATTTGAATTGCTTTGAAAGCAGACCAGATAATCTGCTAGAATATGTTGTGGCACGATGCATCTCCCCTTTGTACCCTCAGTACCACATAGAAAGTGAATTTAGCTCAGAAAAGGACAACTAGTCTCTTTTTCCCCCTTCCATCGTAACACAATGCAAGAATAAAACAAACAGTGTGCTGTGATGTCAAACCCATTTCAGATTTTTTTAAAATGCAAAATATGTATTTCTTCAAAATATTGAAAGTTTCAGGGCTGAACAAAGAAAAGAAATGCATATGTATTTCAATATTGAACCAAGCATTGTTAGGTGCTGAAGCAATTCATAGCAGGGCTATTCTCTGTGGCAGTGTCCAGCAAATTGCATGAGCTGCTTGTTAGGCTTGACAACAGTGTTTTACCTAACAAAGGCCTCAACAGCTCAGAGCAGCAGAGGAATGTCAAAATGAGCACATTTCACACACAGATGTGTGACCATTATAGTCTATAAGAAGATGCATGGGGTGGAGGGAAGAGGCTGGATGCTGGGAAGACTAACAGTTAGCAGTAGGGACATGGCCCTACTGACCACATTTAATCAACCTTTCTGTAAACAATTCAACATTTTCATTGTTCTCTAAAAACTAATAAAGAGAAACAAGCACTTTTCATTCATCTTGAAGTAATTTTCTGTCAGGTTTGAGCCCCTTGTGGCTTACAGCTTGTGCATTGCTAGCTGTGTGATACAACAACTATTTCAATTTATTTTACAAACTCTGGCCATTCACATGTCAGTTAGTGCTCACCAAGCCAGCATCTGAAATTGTGCAGTTAACGAGTTTTACAACATTTCTATCAAGAGAAACTGTTTAGCATAACTGACTCTTAAGGAGTTATTATACCTCTAAAAATCCATTTTAAGGGGCATTATTTAAATAAAATAGAAAAACGGTTCACTGCCTTTTAAAGGGGCTACAAAAAAAGTCCATCAGATCCAGTGCAGTAATCCTCAGCTTAAAGCACTCTTGAGAGCACTTCTGGGAATTATCAGCATAATGAAATGTTTTGTGAAATGTCCAGATAGATTCCTCTACTCAACAATTTTACTGCACTATATTTATTTTCCCTCTAGTTTTTAAAGCAGTGAATACTTTTTTGAGGTGATGACTCTACATTGTGTAGATTAACTTAATGCACTTTTGTTAAGGCTGTAGTATAACTGAGGGGTTCAGTCTGTGTACGATCTAGATACATATGCACAGCAAAAAAAAAAAAGTCAAGCCCTTTATGTTATTCTCAGCTTTAAAAGGGTTAAATCACAATGAGGCTTATGCAGATTTGCATTTCTCTTGTAGCACATTTTTCTTATACTTAACAACTTTCTTATCCAGTGGCACCTATAAAATGCTATATTGAAAATAATTCTTAAATTGCTCATAAGAGCTCATAAAAATAAAATTTATTCTGAACTGCTCTGAAAAGGAGAAATTTATAAATTTTAACTTAATTAATAGATACCTTTCAACTATGACAACTAACGATCCAAAACTGCTAATACCTGGAATCTTCAGTGGTAGAAACACTGCAGGATTTACGTGAGTCAGTCTCAGTATCTTAAACTGCCTAATGGAGTAAACCCTATGTTTACAATTTAAATGAGTCACCATTCCTGTCTAAAATGAGCAGTGGTAAGAGAAAAATTATATTACGGTACAATTACAGATACAGTAGACACCATATGCAGGTGTACATATACAATATGCACGCAGAGAGGCAACACATATGCAAGGTTTTATTTGTTCAGTAGGATAACAAAAATGGTAAAGAGTCTTGAGGGGAAGCCATATGAGGAGCAGCTGAGGTCACTGCGTCAGTTCAGCCTGGAGAAGAGGAGACTGAGAGGAGATATCATTGCAGTCTACAGCTGCGTCAGAGGAAGAGGAGATGCAGGCACTGATCTCTTCTCGGTGATGACCTGGGGCAGGACCCAGGCAATGGCCCGAAGTTGTGTCAGAGGACGTTTAAGTTGGATATCAGAAAATGGTTCCTCACCCAGAAGGTGGTTGGGGACTAGAACAGGGTCTCCAGGGAAGTGTTCACAGCACCAAACCTGACAGAGTTCAAGCAGCCTCACAAAGTTCAAGAAGGACAATCCTCTTGGGGTGTGACACCTGGGGATGGTCTTGTGCAGGGCCAGAAGTTGGACTTGATCATCCTGATGGTCCTTTTCAATTCAATATATTCTGTGATTCTGGGATCAGTTTTATCTAGTTCCACTAAAAGCCTCAGTATTATGTGTCAGCCAAAAAAAATTGACTTAGTTCTTCAGAGGTTTTACACTCATTCTAAGACAGAGAGACTAACACGATTGTCCCTTTCAATAGCTACTCAGTAACTTTCATGCACAAGACATCTAGAGTCCAATTTGTGGTCTTGGTGCCATCTCAGAGCAAAGGTTTAACCTTTCCTGAAGGTATAAGCTTTCCACAATCACTGTAGGCAGTACTACAGTAGTAATGCCAAAAAAGCTGCCTCTCAGAATCTACTGAGACAAAAATGCATGTAGTATGATTTCCAGACGGGCAAATCTATGATTGATCAACTATACTAAGTGAGATAATGGGCACTTTCCAAGCTACAGCTCAGTTTTGTAAGATGTCAAACATTTGGGCACTGTCTGTACATATTAAGTTTTAAGCAGTCACTGTCAGAGCTGGCTAAAGCAGTGGGCTTTTTTGATGACTGAAATCTTTATTGGAGTGGTGTCATGCTCCTTAGCACTCTGCTTAATGCCTTGGTATAGCAAAACACATAAAGCAGAAGAAAAAGGAGAAGACTTTAAAAATATACTCAAATTTATGTTAGAATCAGTGGAAAACTTAAATAATGTATGAATGGTTCTGCTACTGAAAGGCAGGGAGAGATGAAAGCCATCAGATTTCCAGATACCAAAAATTTTGGATGGTGAAACTTGAAAGCACCCACTGTACAAAAAAAAAAAAAATATTGTATCCAGGTCTAGAGAGAAAACTAAGGAGGAACAAACAGAAGTGAATTTTGTAAGACTGATCACACAGGCAAACCAACTAAAGGAACAAAGGAGTGAGCTGAACTTAATTCCAGTGACTCTTTACAATTGTATATGTTCATGCTTAGTTGTTAGCTTTCTGTGTGGTCAGCCAGTAGATGCTGCAGTGGGAGCACTAAAGGTCTGCCGGTGAGAGGTAGAAATTAGGATAGGATACTCTTCACAGTCCTCCCATATTTATAGGATATGACTTCTCTTTATAAACCCCACTTCTTTCTGCTCCTTGGCCTGAAGAGAGTTTTTTTAGGAAATTCAGAGCTGCATTGTCAATCAAAGGCAACGGCAGGAGGGAGGTCTGAAGTAAAAGAAAGAATGTGTAAGACCTCTTCTGCTGTGTGCTGAGGAGATGCATAAGAGGCAAACACTTTAGTGAACAGGAGATGACTTGATTGCAATCATATGTTTTAGCACAGTTAATTACTGTCCTGCATTTCCCATGAGTTTAACTAGTATGGCAGCAGGATTTTTTGTCACCTGATTATTTATATATAATGTTGACCAAAATGGAAGCAAATATTTTTTGACCATGCACAGAGATTTTTTTGTTCTGGAGTGAAAATCTTTCTATTTTGGGGAAACATCTATGTAAAATGACAAAAAAAAAAAAAAAAAAAAAAAAGAGTTTTAGGTTTGATAGATTTATTTGAGATAAAGGAAAAGTCCATAACTGATTTTTTGTGTGACCAAAGACTTGATGTTTTCTTCACTGATTTTTCATTTATTCATACAGGTCCAACTTTTTGCCCAGGAGTTGTTTCATTTTTCTCTTTTCTAAAAGGCCTTTTTTGCCCCTGCAAGTAACATGAACATCTAATTTACAGGACATTCTAACAGGTCTTGGAGATATACAGGTCTGAAAGGGTCTAAGCTGGGGTGCAGACAACCTTTGACTATTCCTTTCTGCATGCCTGTGTGGGGTAAAGTCCCTACAAATGAGCTGCGGGTGGGAAGCACCTGGTTCATTAACTCTTCATTAGCTACTGAGAACTAGCTTGGTTATCCTTCAGCCCACACTGAAGCCTATTGAAGTTTGGACATCTCCAAGCTCTAAAATATGAGAGAATATTATTATTTTAATCCTGTACCTACAGGAGCAGCCAGTCTTTTGGTCCATACTCCTCTGCACTGTTGGGCTAGCTGCTTTCTGTTCTATTTGCAGAAAAACACTTCCATTATAAGGAGGCATGGTCAGTCAGGGAGCATGGTCAGTAGAAGGCTGCATAAATGTACTCTACCTCTCTAGGGAAATTGTTGTCCCTTGTTAAGTCTTTTCCCCTTCAGTGAAGGCTTGTGAATGTTTTGCAACGCCATGACTGATTAAAAAGAATAATGTTAATGGCAAGCAAAATTATTCAGACACCATAATTTAGGCTTAGGTAGACAAGTCTTCAAATTATAATTTAAAAACATTAAATATCATAGAGAAATAACTCAAATCTGAACACATGTAACATCAAAGATAATACTGCATCGTGAAGAAGACATCTAAATTCACAGTTTCTGTCCCTAAGTTGGTGACAATCAAAACGCCAAACTGCTTCACATTAAGTGGAGCTATGTATCAGGATAATGAGATGCAAGTGCACATCTGTGTGGTACCATGACTAAAAATATTGACAAGCTTTATTTTAAATACTACTGATCTGTGATAGGGAGAAGTACAACACAATGAAGAAAAAGTGGGAAAATTGCATAAAAAAAATCAAACGCTTTCTTTCAGCTAGTCTTTTATATAACATCAGGTGACTTAGGCTGGATTTCCTTGACCTTTTGGGACATGATGACGCAATTATTTGCAGTGAGTCCAAAATTTCATTCACAGACTTTTAACACAGTTGAGTCTGGTTGATATAATAATCTCTGTTAGAGCTGGACATGCAGCCTCCCTCTATTACTCCCACAGATGCATATAAAAGTTAAGACATTACAGCAAGATTAGCCTTTGTTGGTTTTTTTTTCTACCCTGGCTTCCAAGAAACAGAGATTATTTTTTGGTCATGGAAAGGTTATGCACATGTCCAAGTAAGTTTGCACTCATTAGGTAATTCCAGCTGATTTTCTAAGGGAATAGAAGGGATTGGGAACCTAACAACAGAGCAAGAAACTCTGTACCCTATCTCACAATGGTCAGGTATATTCAAATGACACATGTGGCAGGTTCTTTCCTATCCCATTGACTTATTAGTATCAATGTAAATTTCTAGGAATTCTCCCATTTTTTCTGAATAATTTCTCGATCTCTCATTTTGCCCTTCATCCCTTCACTTTCTCTTCCTCTTTTCAGCCAAGTCAAGCACAACTCAACAAAAAGACTAGTTTCAGCCTCATGCTATCTGTTGCTGTAAAATGCAAGATTAAGCTTGAATTCACAAAAAATCTTGCTACTTCATAGGCATGGTGATCTGCTTACTTTTAAAAGGATGGGATAAAAGGATATAAAACTCCCCATACTTCTGTAACCAGTTGCACCAACCACAGACAGCAGAAATAATGTGTGATTATCACTTACAAAAAAAAAGTTCATGAACACAACCTACCACAACAGGCTGCTGGAACCTGTTGAAACCACCCTATAAAAATAACAAAAAAAGAGCACAGTGGATTCTACATTACAGAATGAAGAGGTGGGGGAGTAGTAGAAAGAAGAAGAAGAAGAAGAGGAAGAGGAAGAAGAAGAAGAAGAGGAAGAAGAAGAAGAAGAAGAGGAAGAAGAAGAAGAAGAAGAAGAGGAAGAAGAAGAAGAAGAAGAAGAAGAGGAAGAGGAGGAAGAAGAAAAAGAAGAGGAAGAGGAAAAAGAAGAAGAAGCATTGGAGAACCTGGAAGCTGGAACTTTGGAAAAGATCAACACCTCAGTTAACACAAAATGTGCAGAGCAATGTTAGGGAAACTCCTCTGAGATTCAGTGATGTAGTACAAACCCTCCTCTGCCATCAACTGCTCTTGGGTGATTTGTGATGGATTGGGCATCATTAGGCAGTCCTGGAGTGGGGTCAGCCCCGCAAGAACGGTCAGAAATGGAATTGGGTGGAGGAAGAGAACTGAGGCTTACAGGTTGTGCTTTAATAGATTTCTGTCACCAAAGTCATGCTGGTGTGTGAGAAGCTTTTGACAGCACACTGACAGGGAGATTGAGCCACACATTTCTGAGATAGACCAGAGTCTTTGTAACCTCTGTCTCATTGGGACTGCTGAGACACATTTCCTCAGGGAGGGGAACACCCTGTTTGTTTGGTCACAGCCATTTTCTTCAACTAAACTAGTATTTCTGCTTTCACTGAGTGCAGGATTCACATGCTTTCATCTGTCTATGGGGAATTTTCTTCATATGAATTACAATGGCATGACTGATACAGTGATTTTCTTGGGAAGGTTTGCAGTAGGTTTGCAAGGCAGACAGAAGCCCCAGCTAGCAATCACTTGAGCAACAAATAATAACTTTAATGTCCTGGAATGCTAGTTCTTGATGTTTCAGGAGTAGCTTTTATTTATCATTCTGTATGTCACCTACATATCTCAGATGATAGTGTTAGCTGTTCTATACAGATGAATTGCAAAACTAAAAGTCTTGCACTTAAAACAGATATTTTGGCATCGTGAAATCCACAATATCTTCAAAGTAAAAATTTTAACAGAAGAGAGTGTGGACACTTAGCTTGACATTGCTCCCATCTTATAATCAGTCAAAGCGTATAATCACAGTCACATTGTGCCATTGCTCATTGAAAAATTCTGTTCTCTGGGACCTAATCTAAAGCTGGGAAGGTATCTATTCCTCTGCTCCTGAAAAAGCTATGATGTGAGCAGCATCAACAGGAAGTGCAAGGGAATGTAGGATCTACCACTCATTGCCCAGTTACAGAAGTTCACACTAAATAATCAGATGAAATGAGGCAGATGTCTCAAGTGCTCTGATCACACCAAAGCAGGCACATATTGACTTCAGTGGTTTTGGACCAAATTCCTTCTTCTCTGTCAGTGGAAATCTGAAAATGGGTAATTTAGTAGCCTCCTAATGACCTATAATCTTCACTGTTCCCAGACAGAGGAGAGAAAAGGGGAGCAGAAAGATTTCCTGCAAATCATTTGTAAGCGTGTTGTCTTCACTCTACAAGTCCTTGCAGTACTTCGTATGCTTAGGAACTAGTTCAGCTGAAGAAAAATATGTATTTACAAGATTCACCTGTGGCCTAACTAACATGAGAACTGAGTCTATGTGTTAGAGCTTGAGAAATAGACCAAATTCAGGTTTCAAAATTTCATAGATAGGTACTTCACAGAGGTAACCACAACACAAAATGTCAGGAAAACCCAAGAACCAGACAAAATCAAATAGTGATTCATTCTGTTAAAACAAGTGACTTAAGTGACTTGTAGTATGCCTTTTTTTTTTTTTTGGTGTAATTCCATTTGTAAGGCCAAAAATTAGGCCTTTAAAATAGGGAAAAAATTGACCCTTCAAATGGTAGTACATAGATCTGTGACACAGGGCTGTCTTAAAAGTGATTTGCCCAGTTGTCTTGGGTATGTATTCCAGCTGTAGATTAAACTACTCACAGATGCAAGGTATGCTACAAATTTATCACACCATATGGCTCTGTGATGCTGTAAGTACTTATTAATGCAAGTTTTTTTAATGACCTTTCAAAGAAATAGGACTAACTTTTTTAAACATCTTGATGTTTTACAGAAATATTGTAGTCCTGTCCATGTATAAAGTGTGCATCCATTTGCCTAATTTTACATCTATTTTATTACAATGATGTGAATGCTTCATGTACATTCTTAAAGAAATATATTCTGTGTTTATACTAATTTATCAACTTGATTAATATATTAAATTTTGCATTATAAGCTTTATTAAGCTTATTAAATGATAATTTAATTTTAAAATGGCAGTTGCACTAGTGTAGCTATTGCTTAACTTAAAACAGTGCAGAAAATAGTATACATCTAAAAAGTCATGGGGTAGCAACCAAATGTGAATCGATTACTGAAGTAACCCTTTTTAAAAATCACAGCTGGTTTTCTAATTATCTCTGTGTTAGATGCTAGATACAGTTAAATATTGTTTACCACAGAATAGGTCCACTCAGGGTGTAAAAGGTGAATGTTTGTCTTTCTCAAAGTCCTGGGCAATAATTCCTATACAAACTCTGAAAATGGAACTGATAATATGTCAATGATTACAATACAAAGAAATTAAATATTACAGCTAATTTTCCTTACTGAAATCTAATCCAGGGATTAGCAACAATGGGAAATCTGTTTTATTTGCATTTAATTTGTACCTTCACACTATTATCTCCCATGTTTTAGTTTCAGGAAATGTAGTTCAGGCTATTATAACCACATTTCATGCTGCAGTTGCACTGTTATTTGAGCTCTATGCTAGGAAATGACTTACTGAAAAAATAAAGCCAGCATACTTTATTTTAATTATACTAGAGCTGTGTCTAAGTACAAAAAAATAGTACAGCATATATTTAATATGGAGCATGGATTAACAGTTTTATGAGACATAAAATCTATTTATATCATTTTCTATTTACAAATCAGTTATATATCTTTCAACAAAACAAATGCCTATAGTGTAAAAATGAATAAGGAGAACATCAAACTAGCAATCATGTAAGCAGTAAATAACATCTTAATTGGCCTGAATGCTGGAGCTTGATTTTTTTGGAACTAGGTTTTATTTATTGATCTATATGGCATATTTATCTTTCCAGTGATTTGTACAAGTCTATCCCCCTTCCTCAATATTAGATCCATGTATGGCTTTATGCTGCAAATGCCATTTTGGGAAATAGCTAAGTAGGAGAAGAATCGTTGCTTCTGGAAAAGCCATCCATTTAAAAACTTTCACTGAGGCAAGAATAACTTCACAGTTTTTACACTATGTCTTCTGATAAAAAAGAAGGGGGCAGACAGAAAGGGAAGAAATGCTGCTATTATGCAGTTGCCACCCAATGGACGCTTCAACAGGCCTTTACTCTTTGCTGGTTTGGCAGTGACAAGAAAACAAGGAAGGATCCCCTGTGCACTGGAAAATGTCTTTTAAATGCTCCTGCCTATGTTCCCTCTACCAGTGAGACTAGCAGGCAGGAATGGGTATGGTGAGGTTTATATATACATGGTCTGCAATCTCTGGATTTGGTTCTTCTCAGGAGTGTTTGTGCAGATTTGTTCTTAACATCCACACTGTATTTCAAGCCACACAGAACTTCGCCTCACGCGTCGCACAATACCACACAGCTGAGAACTGGCAAATTCAATCTTCCTCCACCAAGGTGTCTGCTGGGAAATTCTTCTTCTTGCTGAAACATAGGTGTCAGCTGCTAAGTCAATATATTAGAGGAAGAGGGAAATTTATCAATGACTCTCTTCTTTCTTATAAAAATGTAGCTGAAAATGTCACTGTGGAGATACTGCTCAGTTGCTTTGCTTAGGATTGTAAAAGTCTCATCCTTAAAACTGCTTCTGCTGTTGATGGTGGAAAAAAAAGTTTACAAACAGCACTGTTGCACTTGCCCATCTTCTGCTTTTATGAAAATGGTGATATAGACACAGAAAAGATTGTGCTCTGATAGCTGTCATTGCTCTAGTATAACCTTAGCTGTCTGGAAATGAACTAATTAAATTTTTTGGTGTGTCTTTTAGAGAATACATTTGCATTTGACATAATTAGTGGTAGGCAGATCCAGCTATATCCAGGGGGAATCTCAAGACAACTGCTTTGCTGACTATTAGTGCTTAATTTCTGAATGTCAAATCCCGCACATCTTAATTTCTAGAGAATAAGCTCAATTGAACTTGCTCCCCAGTTATGCAAAAACTGTTCAGATAAAACCAAGTGGACATGAATGTAATGAATGTGGTTATTAAATTGTTTCAATTGAAAGAACCCTATTCTTATACCATCATAATGGGAACAATTTATCCCCACTGATCAGCCTGTCTCTTTTTTCTGAGCTCTCTTTGATCTTGAAGCATATTGCAGTGGTGTGTCCTATTGAAAAGCAAAACTGGGGCAATTTTAATGCTTTTGTACCTTACCAGTGCTCTATTTTTTCGTTGTTTAAAAATAGCTGTTAATTATAAGTGCAGTTTAAATGTCTCAAGTGACCCAGAAATGCAGGTTGGAATGAGACAGATTGTGTGTCTCATATAAAACAGATGTACTTTCACAGAGCATCCTGAATTCAGCCCTCAATACGTAACCTTCCCTAAGGTTATTTCAGTCAGGTATTGAGCTTGTCTAGCTTTTAGATATAAAATCCCACACATTTTGAACAATGAAGAGAAAACTTCATCTATATTTACCTCAAGAAGAAAAAGCCTCTTTTTCTGTGTGGGTGTATTTTGCTGCTGGTGGTTGATGGGATGAGGGCATTTCCCTTCGACTCCAGAGACTCAGGAGACTGTATACCTCATTTAATCTCCACCTCTTCTGCCTCTTAATAAACCTCATGCCCTTAAAGAACATTTAGTGGAAATAAACTTTCAGGAGATCATATTATTTTGACTGGATTAAGCACTGCACAAGTACCGGCAATACCTTCCAGATATAAAATTTCAAGCTTCTGTGTTTTGAGGGGCTTAAAGCAATTTTTTATTTTCTCTTCTGCCAGCAATTGCTTTTAATTTCTGTCTGTGATGAGGTTCATCAAGGGAAGTCTGAAAAGTAGGGTGCAAATAAATTAAGGCAAGAAAATGATTTACTGGAGGGCCTTAACAAATCAGTTATTTATGTGTCTATTTATTTATATGTTGTTAGACAGCAATTTATAGACATTTCAATTCATTGACAAGAGTTGGTTTCAACTTTCCATTAGAATAGGCTATCAAGTGCATTGAGTTTGCTGAGCTCTCCCATGTCCCTGAAGATCAGTGGTACACACTTCAAGGCCACTACCACTTCATGACACTGAATGAGCTAATGGTGAAGGAAACTCAGGATCAACCAAGCTTGGATTGAGACCTCAGTCATTAGGAGAGACTGTCATCCAGCTAAGGTCTGGAAACTGCAGGAATAATTAGTCTGTGGGTGTGGAAGAACCTACCCGCTCTGGAGATGAGCAGCAAACCTGATCCACAAGAATATTTTAAACCTTTTTCTCTCTTTTTGGCTATTAAATATGATATACATTTTTTTTTCTTCATGTCAGCTAAGAATAAGGGGAAGAAAAACCCCAAAGAAAAAGGAGATAATAATCCTTCAGGATATCCAATTTCTTTGGCTATTAGAGTTTCTTCTTAAAAGACCTAGAATTTTATGGCTTATGTTCAGATGCATCCTCACGTATCAGATATTAATAGAGAATAAATAGAGAAAAATGAATAGAGAAAAACCCTCATTTGGTAGTGGGAACAAGTACACTACTATGTTTTCCACACTCTGGGAAAGAATTTTCACTTCAATACTTAGAAAACTTCTCCTGAACCTCAGAGGATGTTAAAAAAATATCATATATTGTAATACTGTTAGTTCAACTTCAAGAGAAGCAACAGACCTCACTGTTTTCTAACATCAGTCCCTCAAAGAGCTCATTAATTATATCTTTGGAGCTTTCTATAACTTTTGTTATGGGAACAAGAATGCTTCCTTTAACTATTCCCACTTTTAACACTTAATGCTATCACACTGGAAAATGGCAGATTTGATAGTAGCTGGAATGATAGCACATGTATATTGGAAATAAGAAAACTGACATCTGGGAAATTTTTTTTATCAGTTATCACTATCTTTCCACCTTTTGAGGACAATATTTTGGTGCATAAAGGACTACCAAGGCAGACATGTGAAAAGAAAATTTACTATTAAAACTCCATGGGCTTTGTTTTAGCCTCTGCATTTTCACATTGATATTTTGTGAAGCACAAGACAAGGACTGAGCCTCAGTTTAAGCACCTGCAGGAGTTACCCACCCCTTTGACAAAGCAGTACAAACTCAGACTCAAGCATATACTTAGAACTGAATGATATTCTGATGTGGGATAGACACACACTTCAAAGTTCTCCAGCAGTGAAAACTTTAATTTGAATTTAGATGAAAGGAGTTTAACTGGACTCAATACTTTCTAAAATGAGTTAAGCAGGGACAACTGTACTGCTAGAACTGTGCTCAGTTCAAGAAAGCTTTATTTCAAGGTGATTTGGGCCAACATTAATTTTTGTACTTTAGTTTTAAATTTCCACTCTCTAATGGGTCACAGTGACAATGTTAATTACTAAAATAAATACAATTTGATATATTAAGTAACAACGTTTAGTTCTTCCTAGCCCCTCCCCAGCCTCCCCCCCTCCACGCCCCTACCTCTGCACACAAATGATAAGGCAATCAACTTAGGAAAGGTCTTCATGTTTTGCTTTTCAAAGAAATTGGCAAACCAGAAAATTTGTGTCTCTGAAATGAAGGAATAACTTTATAGAAGTTGAGTGGGTCACAACACGTGAGGAAAAATCATGGAGCAACAACTCTCTAAGGAGGCAGAAGTCACAAAAACTTTTCTGAAATCCAGGGAAAAGACTGTACAGGTGATCTAAATAATAAAGAGGTAACAAAAGAAAGCGGATGGAAAGGTTAACAGGCAGCAGTGATAGAGGACTCTGCTGCTTTACATCTACTTTCAGTCTCAAACTGGTCTCCATTGAACTGCTGAGCTGGTTTTATGGACTAGTAGTTCTATTCAGATTTGGAAAAGTTCATGTAAATATACTGAGATTTTGTGTTGGTAACATTAATTAGATGTTTTAAAAGTCTAAAAAGATAAAAAATGTTTCAGTAAATTCCTATTTGTTAGGTAAAAAATCCCACTCTGCCTCTTACTTGCTGGGAATAGAACTGTTATGTTTTCTCCCCTTAGTTCAGACGTAAAACAGAGCAGCTGTATGTTGCACATCAGACAGAAGATATACACACATATAAAGGCTTTCTATATTCAGTCTTTGCATTTGCTTACATGAACTGCAATGAGTGAACCTAAAATATCCCTCAGTTTCAGAGACGGATCTAATGATTTAAACATCTATGATCCCTCCAATGAATCCATCTTTCCACTCAGGATTAACAAAGCTTTTGCTGTCATTCTTTGTCTCATTTCAGACACTACATGACTGAAGGTCTTTGGAGGAGGTCCAGAGGAGTGGAGCAAGAAAAAGGTCAGGGAAACATGATCCATGCAGAAACCCCAAAAGAAGGTGATCAGCCTCTAGAGGTGAAGACTGTCAACAGATATGGTCACAATGTTCCCCTGCTGAAAATTCTGGTGCCAAAGAGTAGAGAAATTTATCCTCCCTAAACTGAAAAATCTGTAGAAAAATTACTTATGGGATTGAGCTACAGGAAGGTGCAATCAGGCTGGATGATGCACTTTTATAGGGGGATGGCTATGGAAAGACACTACAATTAAAACAGGCTGAGATGTTAAAGGCAGCTTACACAGAAATAGCTTGGGAATGCATTTGAAGTGTTTACAAACCGTCTGAATTTTTTCTCTAACTAGTCTTTACATTTCCCTTCCCAGTAATTCATTTCATTTCTTCCTGCTCTTAGGACTTCCAAATAAAGGTTTATTGTCTTCCACAAAACTGCATTTATCAGTGTGCTGCTCCTTTCCTCTCCTTCTCTTCCGTTGCGCAGTTTTCATTACTTTGTGGCAGCTACCCGTGCTGAGTTAATCAACAAACCAAAATAAGCTGAAAAACTATGATGTAAGGAGATAAATGTGATTTTTTTGGTGTTTATAAGTCTCTCATGATTAGCAATTTTTTGTTTTACATTCTGTCCTTAAACACAAACTTGATGATCCTAAAACTGATGCCAATGTTTCAACTGAAGTTATATTCATCTGAGTTTTGTAGTTGTAACTGCTTTATGCTATATTTTCCTAATGAGACTACTATTTTGCTTTTAGTTTTCGCCCATAAGTTCCTTGGTGTGCAGTGATGAGAACCTTGGAGCCAATTTCATGCTTATGTTATGGTAATTCCAAAACTGTTTCATGTAAACTGAACAAACTCTCCTTACGGGAGATACAGAAATAGAATCCTTTCCAGACAGCATCCTAATGGGCAAACTTCTTTTGTCTGCAATTCCTACTCTTTGCTTTCTTTGTCATACTTTGCCTCTTAGCTTGTAGTTCAATGAATTTTATTCTTGGGGATGGACACGCTTCAATAAAAATCAAAGCAAATATTTGAATAAGGGTTTGCGTAGTAGATAAGTCTTTTTTTTTCATGGAGGAGGTATTTCAATACTAGATGTAGAAGACAGATTTCAGATGGGACAGGCTTCCCATCACCAAGCTATTGCGGAAATAGGAGGGAAAACTACCTCTCCATTGGCCCTGGAAAGAAAGAACTTACATTACACACATTTGTTAGTTCATATAGGCTGTTTGTTTTTTGTTTTTTTTTTTTTTTTTTTTTTTTTTTTTTAATTTAGATGCATGACTGAAATACTGGTGATAGTAACTCACATCCATAGAAATTCAAGGTACTGTAGCTGGAGCAAATACCTTCTAGGAGAAATCAAGTCAATGACTATCTGTTTACGTGCTCAAACATTGTTGCCTCAGGCACTGGATGGAGATCAAGTCAATGGATCTGTGACATGCTCTAATACAGGACCATACTGAACAACTGGGCTTTGATCCAAAAAATACTTAGTTACATGCATATTTTTAAGTTCTTATATGAAGTGGATTTATCTCATACTCCATAGTCCCATTTCCCAGGGCGTGTGCTTTGTGCTCCCACTTGTTGCATCCCACGGCCACTGCCAGCACTGGTACCCAACTCAGTGCTATCATCCACAGATTTATCAGGTGGCGTTTGTCATCATGAAGAGAGCTGTAGGCAGAATTGCCAAGAGGATGCTGCTTATTACATCTTTTGCTCTATTGGGTCTATTTGAGAGTAAAAGTACAGAAAAAAACCTTCAATAAGCTGCACAATTCTCCTGTAAATAATATTACATTCAAAATAGCTAGGAATTTTTTGCTGCCCATATTTTGTGCCATGCTACCCTTTGAGACAAACTGGTAAAAGCTCAGGTTATTTTCTTAGGTGCTAAATCCACACTAATCACTGAGGAGGTAGGAAAGAAGACATTCTTTCTGAATTTCTGTGATTCCTGGTCCTTTACTCCAAATCCATTAATACACAGGGATTTACCACTATTGGACCTGCTGGTAGCCAATTAATTGACTGATTCTGTAGCTGGTGATAAGGAAAATGATTCCACTACAATTCAAGCACTTCATGATATCCTGCCCCAAGTCAACATAACATATATTTTCTAAATTTCAAGGGGGAAAACATGTTTTCAGTCAAAAGATAAAAGCTTTGTGCACAGAAAATTGTAATACAGTCCTTTATATTTTTATGTAAACTGAAGTTAGAAGAGAGTTTTCTTCTGTCACACTTCCTTGCTGCCACAAGGGAAAATTTACTTGGTGGCAGGAAAAGGAGTCTGTTCTCAGAGGTCAGTTCAATTAATACATCATTTAAAATTAACTTACTTTATTTAGTATGTGTGTTACTTGTGAATTTCATTCATAAAGTGTGTGTGTAAAGATGCAAGAAACATTCCTGTTTCTAAAAGAGTAGAGAAAATGTGATACAGTGAATTTGTTTCAATTTGATTGCTGACTTGTGCAGAAACTTTGGATCAATGATGCAACTCTTCTGCACCTTAACTCTTTCTTTAAAATTATGATAATTAAAGACCAGAATATCTTGTAAAGGGGTTCAGACAGAGATAATAAATAAAAACAAAGTGATGTTAGTTCCAAAGGACCAATTGAACTTGGATTACTGAACTCCCATAAGATATAAATCAGATTTTTTTTACTTCTAATCATAGCTAATTGCAAGAAGGCTGTGATGAAAGTGTTGGAAAGTTTAGGAAGATTTGATATGACAGTGTGAGAGGAGACTGAAATGATCAAATAGATTAGAGGAAAATGGAATTAAAACTTGATCTTGTTCTCCCTGGAGTCAATGGCAAAATTCTCATTGAGTTAATGAAGTACAAATACCCAGACTCAGAGGATGACCAAACAATATAAACATATATATATATATATATATATATATATATATATGAATAGATGGTTTGGAGGCAGTCAATTCCTTAAGGTAAAGAAATGTCCCATCAGTGAAACTACAGTGGAAGGTCCTTAGAGCCCTTAGAGGCCCTTAGAGGGTCCTGTCCTTATGCAAAACTTCCAACAATTTGGCACTGTACAAAGCTGAACAGATCAAAAAAGGCAGAAAAATTTTAAAGATATCTACAACAACATAAAAAGAATTAATAAAAGCTAAGAAAATTGGCATATTATAGGGCATAGCTGAAACCTAAAACTGTGTAGAAATTGAGCGTAGAATTCTGTAGAAACTATACCCAAGGTAAATCTTCTGTCTTGTGATTTTAATGCAGTTTTGACCATCTTGCCACTATCAAGGCCTGAGAAGACAATTTCATCTATCTTCTATTATCATGCATCCATCATCAGGCAGTGTTCTTTTCTGTCCTTTTCAGACAGGTTATGTATAATGGATTTTTCCAGTTGTTGAGAGCAGGAGGTATGGCAGATATTGTTAAAAGGAGTTACTATGTAATTGTTTCCTATGTATCCCTGTTTGGTTCCTACATAAACTTTTAATTTTTAGAATAACTCTTGGAAGCTGTTGGCTTGTGTTGGTGTCATAGGAAGTTGGACCTTACATATGGAACTGCTTGAAGTGTGTGGGATTGCCACAAAGACAGGTACTTCCATAAAACCACTGTTGCAACTTCTCTCAACCACAGGGATAATGACAACTGAATCAGAAATTTCAATCAGAGTACAGGGAAACAGATGTGTCCTCCAAAATATTATATTATTGTCTTTGGATTTTTCCTTTTTGCAATTGCTCAAAAAATTTAAAATATTTTTCCTAAGTATTTAACATCAAGAAATAGTTTTTCCATGTAATTTGTACATTGAAAGGATTAAAAAAAGAGTCTTGTTTGGATGACACATAAAAAGGTGGTGATAATGCCTTGGAATTATATTTTTTAAAATGTTACTGTGAAAGTTTTCAAATTGTTTGTGTGGGAGGAGAAAGGAAGAATAGTTAAACTAACAGTTAAATGGAAACTACTCAAGCACCTGAATTTTACAGTGTTTACCACAAAACTCTGGAATTCATTGTCACAGAGTATAATGTCAAAGGTGTAACTGAAAACAGACAGGAATTTGATAAAATTTGTTGGAGATCAACTTGATAATTGAAAGTTGAAATATGCAAGTCCAGATGATTCTGGAGTCTACATCTGGTGTGCAAGTGGTGGAGGATGTCCTTGCCCCGCTAGACGCTTCACGGGAGACTGACAGCTCAGGAAAGAAATAGCACAGTGCTTGAGTCAGTATGGGCCTTCTGAATCACTTACACTGTGCTGACTCTCAGTCCATTGAAACCTGAATATTGAACAGGGAGGTAGGTGCAAGTATGTCTGGGGAGAGAGTGAGTGGTGGAAAGTAATGACATCCTGAAGAATTTGGAGGAGACAGAAATCAATATCCACTTAAAGAGTGGGTGGTACCTCAAGTGAAGAAATAAGCTAGAAATGATAGAAAGGACTTTAAATAACTTGTTCACTGATTTTGAACAAGGTATCTCCTTCCCACTTCTCTCTCCTCACCAACAACTTATAGAATATGTCAAACTTTACAAGATAGGGGAGGAAATACTCAAGGGAATAAAGGTGAAGTCTCTCAGAATAAAGCATGGCATGCAGAATTTTACAGATGAGGCACAGTTGAAGACACACAAACAGTGTTTAGCTGGAAATAAACACCAGCCTGCTCTAAGGGAGCTCAACCAACCATAGGAAGTATAAGACAGAAGCAAGGGCAACCTTTTTCAGAGAGTTCTGTACGGCTGCCAGAACATTAGACTTGTGTACAATCAGAAAGTAGAGGTGGAAAATACACCTTCACAGAACTGCCTAATTTTAATTAGTCTTAGATGAAATAATACTTATAGTAAGGAGGCTTTGATTGGTGTAAGCAAATCAGTAGTTTAGGAAGAAAGTTATCTTAGATCTTCCTAAATATGCTGACATAAGAACCCGAGCATCCAAGAGCACACATTTTGAAAGTGAAGGCAGTGCTTAACATTGATTCTAATATTTGGAATGCTAAATAATTTGTTTTATGGAACTTTGTTTATGAACAAAAAGAAAAAAGACCAAAAACTTCCTAGAAATAGGACATGGTAGGCACGAGGGGACTGATTTTGCAGTTTGTGAAATAAGTTTCACCAAGGCCATGTGAATACACTGAAGATTGCAAGTCTGGGTCTGCACAAAGAATTAGAAAAATAATGTGAAATGGTCCTCAGTGCAATTCTCTGGTTAAAAAATGATGGAAAAAATAGTAATTTTTTACAATGGTACCAGAGATATTTTCTGGTTTAAAATTTAAACCCTGACCCATCAGGAATATATCAGCTGACCACACAAACCTTCTCAACTTCTGCATAGTCCATTTCTGCATAATCATTAGACCTGGCAAAGTCTCACATGCTTCGTTATGGAAAATGTATGGGCCAAAACCTCACCCTCCCAAACAGTGAGAAAGTTTCCCACGTTAATAAATGGGAATGATCTGTTCAAAACTGGGGGAAGGAAAGACAACTTAAAAAAAGGTAATCCATGTTATTTGTGAATGAATGGGTCGTGAAACAAAAAGTCATCACTCATCAGAACACTTGTCATTCTAATGTGTCATTTCTCTCAATTAAAAGGAAGTTTGACTAAAATACAGGTTCAAACTCTGATACACCCTGTGGGTGCACTGGTTTTACAAGGCTGCAAGTCACCCAAGTTAGCCTAGGATCAAAGCTGGGCCCCTGACTTTTGCTTTTCCTTTATCCATGAAAAAGAACTGTTTCCAACTTAGACTTAAACATTGTAAGATTTGATAAATGAGTTTTAACCGGAGGTCTCTTGCTAATTGGGATGTCTGAAACTTATTTGTTTCAGATAAAACAGACCTCTTCTGAAGATATTTGGGGACTAAGACTCATTCCAGGAAATAATTAATTCAGTGCCTAACTACTTGGAGCGTAGAGTCCACTGTTAAAAGCGCAAAAACTCTTCTCATAAAATACTCTGTCCTTAAGCATAATAGAGGTTGACTTGAATGAAGATTTTTTTTTAAACAATGTAGTTCTTAGCAAATTCTTCATACCATTCAAATGCTGTTATTGCTCAGAAACACTTCAGTTTAGGAGCACTGTATTCCACAAGAGCTGCTGTGTGCAAGCTGGATCCATGGTGGAATCCGTCTGGATCTCCATTCTTACCCAACAGTAAATGGGGGAGTGAAGAATTCCGATTCTTCACTGGGGAAGAAACAACTCAAATTAGCCTGTATATTATCCTGAGCACATACATGGTTGCGATTAAGTGATTGTTGCATTTGAAGTTCACAGGAAAATCGACTTGGTGAAAACTTGTTCTACACTCAGATCTTCAGTTGTTGGCATTCTGAAGATGAAGATCAAAATAATTTAAAGCTGTAAGCATCTCAGTCAAGTTAAAAGTGCATTTTGTAAGATCTTTGGATTTTTATTGCTTATTTAGCTAGTTACTTTCACTAAGTATTAAGTAAATGATCAGATTTAAATTGAACGACAAGAAGCTAAATGCTTTCAGTGAGATAGTCATTTAAACAAAAGAGTCACAACTAGAAACCAGAAAAAACCACTACTTTCTTTTATTCCTTTTTAGGAAGTTTTAATTCCTTTCAGCCATTCAAATTTAAACCAAAATAGACCTGCTTAAAACAATACAAAGCAGGGCAAATACAAAACTTTTTGAAGATATACTCTTTTAAGGATAATATCTGTTAGTTCTCTCTATGAAGAATCCTCCACTTCAGAGATCTTTTCTGTTTTTTTACAGAAGGGTTGAATTTATTTCCAAGTGACCTGTAACTTTGTTAAGGATATGAAGGTAATTGGATAATACATTTACCATTTAATAAATTGAGAAATGTATTTTAGCAGTACAAGTATAGCTTACTCAGCACTTCCCTCCCCAGCTTAATAGCCTTTTCACTTTCAAGAAAAACACAGAAGCCCTGGTTTCATATTATACTACAACACACTTCTTGCAATTGATTTGAAAACACGAGCAGGACAGACTGTTGCCGGAAGTGATGAGCATAACCAGCCTGGGTCTCACTGCCCTGCAGGAAGCAGGAAGGCAGGAATGGCAACAAATCAATGAATATGATCTACTGAGCCAGACCTGTCTCAAACCCACTGGAGAAACAGGCATGGGCATTACTTAATGCCAGTTTGGTTTTTTTTTTTGAGAATGGAACCTAAAACAACTCCTGTGGGAGGAAATGTGAGAGGAAATTGCTTGTTATACAGAAAAAGTGAGAGAGAATTAAGCTACGAAGGTGAGGATATGACTGGCAAGGAGAAGAAAGTTTGTGTACAATACATGGAAAGGAAAAGAGCTGCTGGAGTAGGATGTATCAACAAGCCAGCACAGATACGGAGGAAGCAAAGCCTGTGTAAACAGTTCATGATTGAAAAGTGGAGCCTTGCCAAGAATAATAATTTACAGATAATTAAAGAAAAAAGGGTTAGCATAAATATGGGGAAAACTACAAAAGGCTCAAAGCAGAGTTTAAAATCTCCATTAACCTTACGATTCAGTGCATTACAGCTGACAGAAACCAAGAAGAAGAAAGACAGACATTGCATAAATAAATTCCAGACAATCTACTGTTCAGTAAGTGTTATCACATTTTTAGGTTAACTTGGGCTCTAGACGTTGCTTTCATCCCAGAACGATGTCACAAATTCAGTGTTTGAAGCCACCACTTGTTAAGAAAAGTTGCTGAATACTACTGGTTCCACCAGCAGAATTAATGGAATCAGCAAAGAACTTTAAAATCCTCAGATTTTTATGTAAAAATTCCAAAAGAGACAAAAGTATTACAGAAGGACAAATCTTGCATAAAAATATGTCTTCTAGGTCGATATTAAAACACTGTGAGGAAGCTTCTAATATTGTACCAGATGCTGCAGATGAAATTGGTAACGAATCCCTGGAGCGCCATTTCAAATGCTTTAAATTGCATAAATTGGTAGTAGGAAAAAAGATGTTTTTATCAAAACAATTTCAAAAATGGTAGGAATGTCAGGAAGTAACGTGGAGAGCTCTGAATATCTCTATGTCATGTAATAACTGCTTTACAGTAAAAAAAGAAAATGTAGCAAGTGGCATAAAACATGGTACTCTGATTTCTCTCCACCCCTCTTTGATTGCTCAGTGCAAAATCCTTTTGCATCTAGAAAGCCTCCCAGAAGAAATAAATGTTATTAAGCATGATTCCCTGAGGATGTTAACATAATTAAACTGAATTGTTCTCTTTTCTAGGACGAGACTTTTGTTTTTCACTAAAATACTAGGAGAATGAGCATCCTTACAGTATTTTAACAGGAAATAATGACAGAGCCAATTTCTCTTAATATTTCAATGTACCACAGAGTAACAAAAATCTGCAAGGTTTGAACAGCTGAATATATACATACATACATTTCTTTTAAACATAACTTTTGACATGGAAAATACGCTATTAGTAAATGGATCCTTCTTCCTACACATTCTGATTTCATTGGTGCTTAAAGGAAGGTTTAATTCATTTATCTCTGGAGGATGAGGATAAAACCACTTTCTGACACACACATCATTTTTTTGTGACATCTTAAAGAAATGTAGAAAAGAAAATGTGAGAGTGTGGGCATGTCAGTGTCTTACCTAACATGTCCCAAACCCAAATGTAATAGATAATTTCCTATTAAAATGATATAGTAAAACAGCTTGGTTTTTTGTGCGTGTTGCAGAGGGAAGGTTGCTTGCATAAATGCTTATGTACACATGCTTGAGTTGCTTCACATCCCTTTTGCCTATTCATTAGGGTGATAGCTAGAGGTAATGGTGGCCAGTTGTACAATGCTCCTTTAAAGAAGGTTTTGCAGAAATGACATCTGTTGTGCATACAATCCATCTTTCAAGAACTAAAAGAGGTGTTAGTAGCATTACACTTCCTCATGCAAATCTCTAGGTTCCTTAAATTCTGTATGTATTCCATCATAAATAGCATAGTTTTCTTTGTGAAAACACATAGCTTGATTTTTAAGAACATCTTGAAATTCATGCATCTGGACTGGATAAGACATTTCTTCATCTCTAGGGCCTAAATAAATATTGTTCTGGGGGAGATGAATCTGAATCAGCAATTGAGAAAATGGAATCTGCTGAAGGCAAATGTATTTCTTATTTCTTGGCTACAGTATTTGTAGGTGAGGTGTGAAATTTCCACCTTAATGACATGGTATTTGCAAGTCAAAGCAAAATATTTGTGCAACGTTCTGCTCATTTTACTCACTCCATTAGTCCTACCACCTTCAAGGAGACTACTACTATGTACACAGCAAGTGGGATTTTGATTTTTATTCTATTTTAGCCTGCTGCAGTGTGGTTTTGCACGATGATAGACCAGAGAGATACACATTCTGTAAGTTTAAATGGCATTGACTCTCCCTAGCTGTAACTGCTTTAATCTTCAAGTTGGTGCTAAATCTTTGTGCTAAAGCTGCTCTGGTACAGCAGCTTTGTATCTGCAGCTGAGGCTGGTATTCTTTTTCCAAAATCCACTGACAGTGGAGAAGTTCCATTTTCCAACCTGCTTTGGCTTTATCTTGTTACCTACCTGAAGACAAAACTTGACTGCCTCATTTTCTGCAGTGTCACAGGTAAGATGATATAATGGCAACATTAAGGGGTTTGCAGGTTAAACTAGGCAACTGCTGCAAGAGAAATCAGAAAAACACTTCCATTTAAATAAGCAGGAGGGAAATGGTTGAATCCACACATGGCCTGGTATTGACAGAGAAATATGTGTTTATACATGTAGGGACACCAGTGGCCACTCAGTGATTCCCACTCCTAAAAAGCACCTGATACCAACACGACCTTGTGTAGTAGAAAGACCAGTGTTGTGAAGGCTGAATGCACTTCTGAGGAGGGAGTTCTTGCCTCAGAAAGGCTACAGCCTTCCTATTAAATAATAATTTACAAAAGATTTTAACCCCTGTGGGTTTCTACAGCATCTCGACATAAGTTGTCAAAGATTTCTTTTATAATGCGCTTTCCAATATTAATCTGCTTAGTCAATATCTTACACTTCTGCATATGTATGTGACGGTTTCTAATTTCAGCTTTAAAGATGTATAAAATTTATTCTGACTTTCCTATTACAGTGCTCCTCTCTTCAATTTTCAGCAGAGTGACTGCAGTGGGTGACTATTGCTAGGGCACATTGAGATAAGAGCAACTGCTGCTGAGCCTTTCAGTAGCAAGTGCCTCTAAGCCAGAGCTGTACTGAGAAGCAGCTTGGATAGGCCAAGGCAGCTGACTCAGGCAACAAAACTTGAAAGATCATTATAATAAATGAATGCAGACCTTAAGTGGGCCGACAGTGCTGGATTTACAAATCCCTTCAAAAATACACAGGACTGAGGCTATACTTTAATTAACCACCTGGTTGATTTACAACTTCCAAAAGTAGATATTGTAGCATGCAGAGATGCTGAACAGCACCTTTGCAAGAGCCACTCCTCAGGCTGGTGAAACCACTTCAGGTTTCCAGATTGGCTGTTTGTACAGTCTACAGTATTTGGTGGCTTCTGGTACTGAATTATTTGCAATTTTTTTTAATAAAGGCTTTCATTCATACCTTTAAAGAACCTTGGCATCACTTAGGCGAGCGCAGCTCACAGTGCAAAATGAAAGTTAGAGCACTAAATGCTCAGAGTGTGCCAATAACCTGCAACTTTGGAGGTTTTAAAACTCCAAGGTGATATATCAGTCAGTTCACTTGTAAATAATTCTGCATTATCTAATCTGAATCTAATTCTAATCTGAATGCTGCATTCTAATCTGAATGCTGCATACTGAAATGTTAATGTGCTTTTGGGTCTGATGACCTCACAAGAGTGATGCCGGCATTGTGCCAGCAGTGACAGTAAATACGCTATGATTTTCACATACACATCCAAGGCAAAGAAAAGGAAAGAAGATGAAAAAAGAAAAAAAGAAAAAAGAAAAAGAGAGAGGAGAGGAGAGGAGAGGAGAGGAGAGGAGAGGAGAGGAGAGGAGAGGAGAGGAGAGGAGAGGAGAGGAGAGGAGAGGAGAGGAGAGGAGAGGAGAGGAGAGGAGAGGAGAGGAGAGGAGAGGAGAGAAGAGAAGAGAAGAGAAGAGAAGAGAAGAGAAGAGAAGAGAGAGAAGAGAAGAGAAGAGAAGAGAAGAGAAGAGAAGAGAAGAGAAGAGAAGAGAAGAGAAGAAGAAGAGAAGAGAAGAGAAGAGGAAGAGAAGAGAAGAGAGAAGAGAAGAGAAGAGAAGAGAAGAGAAGAGAAGAGAAGAGAAGAGAAGAGAAGAGAAGAGAAGAGAGAGAAGAGAAGAGAAGAGAAGAGAAGAGAAGAGAAGAGAAGGTTCTGGGAAAAGGAAAGGGAAAAGGAAAGGGAAAGGGAAAGGGAAAGGAAAGGAAAGGAAAGGAAAGGAAAGGAAAGGAAAGGAAAGGAAAGGAAAGGAAAGGAAAGGAAAGGAAAGGAAAGGAAAGGAAAGGAAAGGAAAGGAAAGGAAAGGAAAGGAAAGGAAAGGAAAGGAAAGGAAAGGAAAGGAAAGGAAAGGAAAGGAAAGGAAAGGAAAGGAAAGGAAAGGAAAGGAAAGGAAAGGAAAGGAAAGGAAAGGAAAGGAAAGGAAAGGAAAGGAAAGGAAAGGAAAGGAAAGGAAAGGAAAGGAAAGGAAAGGAAAGGAAAGGAAAGGAAAGGAAAGGTAAGGAAAGGAAAGGAAAGGAAAGGAAAGGAAAGGAAAGGAAAGGAAAGGAAAGGAAAGGAAAGGAAAGGGAGAGTTGCTTGTTTCTTTAACAGGAATAGACAGTATAAAAGTCTCTAGGCACATTAATTATCTCACTCCTCTTTTTCCTTTATTAATACCCATTTCCTTTGCTCCTTTAGCTGACTGAGCATGTGCATTCTAAGCAGACTACAGACCCTATTAGGACTCCTCCTATTAGGCACCCTGTCTCCAGAGCCCTGGAGCCTTTGAGAAAGACAAGTTTGACACAAGCTTGGGTTTTTGATACTTGTCAACATACACATAATGATTAAAAGTGATTTGCACCATAATTGAAGCAAAAATACAAACTCACTTTGAATTATTGATCATGACTCTTTTTTAGATAAAGTGTTTCATGCTTAGGACAAAAGAAAGATGACAGAAAAACCATGAAGAGGATCTGCAAAGTGAATATTGCTCAACAAATAATATTGATTGATTGTCCTCTCATTTAAACACTGCTACAGCTGGTGACAGGAACACGTATAACACATACCAAAAGGTTCCCATATTACCAGGGGAACAATGAACTTCGAATGCAGTATCTGTGGTGGCCCATCCATTCCTGTACCTTGAGTTTGCTTCTTGCAAACACTGGTCTACCAGAAGTGTCCCTCTGGAACTTTGCAGAATGCTCTGTGAACAGTGGAACAGGAACATTTTCCAGAAAGCCTTCTTTCTTCAGATGTACACACAGCCCACAGACAGGATGATGTGCTCCCCTTCAACAGCATTTGTGTTGCATAAGTTCTTTCAACAGTTTTTAAACATGGAGAGAAACAGTCTACTTTTCAAACACCAACTGGACACATATAAAACACACTCAGGATTCTGTATAGTAACTGTATTTTATAAAGGATTTTGTTTCACACTCTCTATGGGGTCAGAAAGCAATATCAAAAGAGAACGCTCCTTCTGGGATCACATCTTCTACACTGAGGATTGTCACACAGGCAAATCGTGGGTGACTCATATATGCTGTTTTTTGACTCTGGGTTAAACTTGGAACATAAATTATATCAATCTGCTGATATAAATCTTCCAGAAATCATGGTTGTCTTGAGTTACATGGCACACTGTTTTCCCTAACTGCAGGTATATTTGAATTCAAGTAGGCTGTCGAATAAATATTTAAAGGTGAAATGTACAAATGAAGGCAAAACACATACATTAAATGCTGATGTGATGCATCATATTGCATCACATATTGCATCAAATATTTTCCATATTGTAAGAGCCAGAAGTCTGTCATGCAAATATATAAGGGTGTTTTGAGCAAAAATAATACATGCTGCCATTAGAGTGTCTTGAGCTGTAAATAAAGATCTCTCATTTGAAGAAATTATGGTTTAAAAATTTAAAATATTTTCCAGTTAAAGATTGTTTCCAGGCCAGGATTATGTCTCTATTTTTCAGAATATTACCAATGCCAGAAGAGGCATAAGAATTATGAATAAATTAATTATTAATAAATTGTAATCATATTTGAAGACTGTAGAATATAGAAGGTATGTAATATGAATTGTCTAGGAATAAAGATGAAGAAATTGTTTAAAAATTAATTTTTTTTGAGGCTGTTTCTTTTGTGCTTTTTGATCACAGGCTAAGTTACAGCCATCTGTCTGCTTCTGCATCTATCTAAATATGTTCCTGAATATATTTTTGGAGGTTATGTCTAATTTTCTGGGCTAGCAGAAAGCCACCTTCACTCTAGATTCATTCACTTGTTAAAACTTCAGATAAAGAGGTCAAGGTCATAAATATACCAGCTTGTAGAATAGGATCTCTATCACAGTTACTTTCCTATGTTGAGAAATGTAGGCATGAGTTTTTCTCTGTGATTCATTTATTTTTACGTGCATTCAGTTCCATCTCTCATGCTTGAGAATATTTTTAAGCCATCCCTTTGTTTTAGATCGTCCTGAGCACAAATTTTTGTCAGTGCCAAGAAAGCAAGGATACGTTTAAAAATGCTGCTTAAATTTTAAGTGCCTTGTACTATATTTCAGATGTTCCAGGGGAAAATTCTCTCAATAGATTACTGGGACTAGAATCAGTCCAATCACAAGTAAAACTTGATTTTTTTAAAAAGGAAGAATAACTTAATGAATTGCATTAAACAAGTATTTTTTTAAATTTCAAATTCCACCTATCCTGCAGAATTAAATTTTACCTGGCAGTCAAACTGTTCTCTTTGGTATAAAATAAGGATCAATTCTCTGTTTGTAAACAGTCATTTAGTATTAAAGCCTTTCATCACCACAGATGAAGTACTGAAGTTAACATGTTGCAAGCTTTGCCTTTAATTTAGTAGTGTATATCAAACATATATGAAATTAGAAAAATAATTATGGAGATTAAAATTTCAGTTTTTTTGAAGCCCACCAGTTGAAAACCTTCATGGCTTAGGCATCCAAACCAAAGGAGATTGGTTTTTCCATTAAAGAAAATGCTAGCACTACCAAGCAAAAACTATAACTGAATTGCATCCAAAGTTCTAAGTGATAGAGGCATAGCAAAAGTGAGAATTTAATTAGTAAGGCATTCTTCCTCTACAGTTCCAAGCAGACCACTGAGAATCAATAAAATTGTTTCTGACTTCAAAGGAGGATACTATAAAGGACTGGGCACTAGAGGGTCACAGAACATACAAGACACACAATTAGGTGAATTTACAGTGCACTTACAATGCCTTGTGCTGTGCTGTGTGAAACTTGTGCAACATGGCTGTTTGCAAAATCCACAGCTTAGTGGCAGCCAAGCCCACCATAACGACACTATTTGACTGGGCTAGAAAAAAGTGTTTCAGTGCCAAACCTCACAAAAGAAGAAGCTCCAAGAAAACACTTTCTATGGTATGTGTTTATTTTGCTGTACAATTTCAGATAATTTTCCGGTGAGATTTAGGCATAAGCAGACCAACGGTTTTTAAAACTTCAGTTCAGGGCTGGTAGAAGTACATGTTAAAATTAAGTAAGATAATAATCCGCTTATCTGCAAAGATCTTTGTTCACTCACTTCTACATAACAGCTTCTTTTCTTGAAAGAAATCATAGCAACTGAATGTTAGATGCTATTTTTATTTTGCAAAATGAAGCATAATTATTTAGAACATTTGCTAAAAGAACACTTTCCAACCTAAGAAAAATATATTTCAGTACTGACATAATATCTGTAGATATCATCTCATTCTGAGTAGCACTGCCTCTGTATATATTAAAAATAACAGTAACCAGAGATATGAATGACTCACAGTTGTGACTTTGGGAGGTAAAAAGACAGGGACCTATCAAAGACCAGAAAATACTCAAAAAAAAAAGACCTGTAACCCCTGTGAGGCTATTGGTTATACGATGTTATTCTGAAACTCCATCACCTTGCTCACTAACTGTTTTTTAGTCCACATGCCAAAACAACACTAATTTAGTTCTGACATACATGGCCATGTAGTTCCTTGGAAATTGTTACTGCTTTTATTTGCTAAATTGGGAAGAATGCCAAATCATGCGTGTAACACCCCAGAACATTTAAATGCTAAGAGTGCCACCAAAAGTTCTGTTCCTGTGGGTCAGTGCATTACAGAAATTCCGATCAGATATTCTCAAGAGGTCAAAATGATGCACAACTTTACTGGCAAAGTACAGAAAGTCAAGGAACTTGGTGAAGGATCTAATACAACATCAAATTAAACACAAAATAACTACACAAAATAAAAAGCATTACCCTAGTTCATTAAACCCAGAAACCTTTAAACCAGTTTGGTCCTACATTACTAAAAATGTTTCAAGAAAAGAGAGCTGTAAGGAGAAAAAAGAGAAAGAGAGACAGAGAGACAGAAAATATATAGAAAAACACACAAATATCTACAAGTTCCTGGGTTCCAAGGAGAATGAGTCGCAAACTACACGAATGTCAAGGACAGAGTCAAGGCCACGCGCTTCCCTCAGAGTCACTGTTAAAGCCCCGCGACCCCTGTGAGCCCTCCACCAGGTGCTTATCTTGGCAAATGAGAAGCTGTGTCAGGCAAGGCTGCCAATGATTGATGGGCACTGCACGGCTGGAGGCCAGGGGGTGGGGCAGTGCCCTGTCCTGTCCACGCCTCCCCCAGGCATCCTAAAATGTCAAAAAGTCCACTTCCTTCCTTCCTTCCTTCCTTCCTTCCTTCCTTCCTTCCTTCCTTCCTTCCTTCCTTCCTTCCTTCCTTCCTTCCTTCCTTCCTTCCTTCCTTCCTTCCTTCCTTCCTTCCTTCCTTCCTTCCTTCCTTCCTTCCTTCCTTCCTTCCTTCCTTCCTTCCTTCCTTCCTTCCTTCCTTCCTTCCTTCCTTCCTTCCTTCCTTCCTTCCTTCCGACACTTCCTTCCGACACTTCCTTCCGACACTTCCTTCCGACACTTCCTTCCGACACTTCCTTCCGACACTTCCTTCCGACACTTCCTTCCGACACTTCCTTCCGACACTTCCTTCCTTCCTTCCGACACTTCCTTCCTTCCGACACTTCCTTCCTTCCGACACTTCCTTCCTTCCTTCCTTCCGACACTTCCTTACGACACTTCCTTCCGACACTTCCTTCCTTCCTTCCGACACTTCCTTCCGACACTTCCTTCCGACACTTCCTTCCGACACTTCCTTCCGACACTTCCTTCCGACACTTCCTTCCTTCCGACACTTCCTTCCTTCCTTCCTTCCTTCCTTCCTTCCTTCCTTCCTTCCTTCCTTCCTTCCTTCCTTCCTTCCTTCCTTCCTTCCTTCCTTCCTTCCTTCCTTCCTTCCTTCCTTCCTTCCTTCCTTCCTTCCTTCCTTCCTTCCTTCCTTCCTTCCTTCCTTCCGACACTTCCTTCCGACACTTCCTTCCGACACTTCCTTCCGACACTTCCTTCCGACACTTCCTTCCGACACTTCCTTCCGACACTTCCTTCCGACACTTCCTTCCGACACTTCCTTCCTTCCTTCCTTCCTTCCGACACTTCCTTCCGACACTTCCTTCCTTCCTTCCTTCCTTCCTTCCTTCCTTCCTTCCTTCCTTCCTTCCTTCCTTCCTTCCTTCCTTCCTTCCGACACTTCCTTCCTTCCGACACTTCCTTCCGACACTTCCTTCCTTCCTTCCGACACTTCCTTCCGACACTTCCTTCCGACACTTCCTTCCTTCCTTCCTTCCTTCCTTCCTTCCTTCCTTCCTTCCTTCCTTCCTTCCTTCCTTCCTTCCTTCCTTCCTTCCTTCCTTCCTTCCTTCCTTCCTTCCTTCCTTCCTTCCGACACTTCCTTCCGACACTTCCTTCCGACACTTCCTTCCGACACTTCCTTCCGACACTTCCTTCCGACACTTCCTTCCGACACTTCCTTCCGACACTTCCTTCCGACACTTCCTTCCGACACTTCCTTCCTTCCGACACTTCCTTCCTTCCGACACTTCCTTCCGACACTTCCTTCCGACACTTCCTTCCTTCCGACACTTCCTTCCTTCCGACACTTCCTTCCGACACTTCCTTCCGACACTTCCTTCCTTCCGACACTTCCTTCCGACACTTCCTTCCTTCCGACACTTCCTTCCTTCCGACACTTCCTTCCTTCCGACACTTCCTTCCTTCCGACACTTCCTTCCTTCCTTCCGACACTTCCTTCCGACACTTCCTTCCGACACTTCCTTCCTTCCTTCCTTCCTTCCTTCCTTCCTTCCTTCCTTCCTTCCTTCCTTCCTTCCTTCCTTCCTTCCTTCCTTCCTTCCTTCCTTCCTTCCTTCCTTCCTTCCTTCCTTCCTTCCTTCCGACACTTCCTTCCTTCCGACACTTCCTTCCTTCCTTCCGACACTTCCTTCCTTCCTTCCGACACTTCCTTCCTTCCTTCCTTCCTTCCGACACTTCCTTCCTTCCGACACTTCCTTCCTTCCTTCCTTCCTTCCTTCCTTCCTTCCTTCCTTCCTTCCTTCCTTCCTTCCTTCCTTCCTTCCTTCCTTCCTTCCTTCCTTCCTTCCTTCCTTCCTTCCTTCCTTCCTTCCTTCCTTCCTTCCTTCCTTAATCCTTCCTTCCTTCCTTCCTTCCTTCCTTCCTTCCTTCCTTCCTTCCTTCCTTCCTTCCTTCCGACACTTCCTTCCTTCCGACACTTCCTTCCTTCCGACACTTCCTTCCTTCCGACACTTCCTTCCTTCCTTCCGACACTTCCTTCCGACACTTCCTTCCGACACTTCCTTCCGACACTTCCTTCCGACACTTCCTTCCGACACTTCTTCCGACACTTCCTTCCTTCCTTCCTTCCTTCCTTCCTTCCTTCCTTCCTTCCTTCCTTCCTTCCTTCCTTCCTTCCTTCCTTCCTTCCTTCCTTCCTTCCTTCCTTCCTTCCTTCCTTCCTTCCTTCCTTCCTTCCTTCCGACACTTCCTTCCTTCCTTCCGACACTTCCTTCCTTCCGACACTTCCTTCCTTCCTTCCTTCCTTCCTTCCTTCCTTCCTTCCTTCCTTCCTTCCTTCCTTCCTTCCTTCCTTCCTTCCTTCCTTCCTTCCTTCCTTCCTTCCGACACTTCCTTCCGACACTTCCTTCCGACACTTCCTTCCGACACTTCCTTCCGACACTTCCTTCCGACACTTCCTTCCTTCCTTCCGACACTTCCTTCCTTCCGACACTTCCTTCCTTCCGACACTTCCTTCCTTCCGACACTTCCTTCCTTCCTTCCTTCCGACACTTCCTTCCTTCCGACACTTCCTTCCTTCCGACACTTCCTTCCGACACTTCCTTCCGACACTTCCTTCCTTCCTTCCGACTCTTCCTTCCTTCCTTCCGACACTTCCTTCCGACACTTCCTTCTGACACTTCCTTCCTTCCGACACTTCCTTCTGACACTTCCTTCCTTCCGACACTTCATTCCTTCCTTCCTTCCGACACTTCCTTCCTTCCTTCCTTCCGACACTTCCTTCCTTCCTTCCTTCCGACACTTCCTTCCGACACTTCCTTCCGACACTTCCTTCCGACACTTCCTTCCTTCCTTCCGACACTTCCTTCCTTCCTTCCTTCCTCTGATGATTTGGCAGTGATGTGGCACTTGTTTTGTATGTTCAGGCTTGGCCTCGATTCACTGCTTATATTTACACTCTCTGTATCACAGTGTATGCTGTTACTTGAACATTTTTTTCAGCAAAATTGAAATGGAGGTACAAATAAAAGCACCAAATGTGAAATATAACCAGAAGGTTTCAACAGAAATAACAGCAGGGCTAGTTAATCTTTACAGCATTTGAGTCGGTGACATTGCAACTGACATAGTTTCTGCTTTGAGCATTTAATTTTGTAATTTAAGGTACAACCCAATACAACATAAAAGGGGGGAATGTCCAATTCAGTCACACCCATGAATCAAAAATGTGGTATGAAATGTTTTTCATAATATTTTTTATTTGAATGTATTAGAAGCATACCTGCTACATGCTTGTAAAAATAATGGCACTCAGGCAATAGTATATTTTGCAGATATCTGAAAATTTATTGATATTTCATAACACAATTTTTTTAGTTGACTGAACTAAAATTTTAAATTCATGTAAATTTCATAGCTTATAATGAATTTCAGAAATCTAAGCATATAAGTACAATTCCAAAATAACTCAGGAATAACTGAAAAATCTATTTGGTTGAGGAATCTTTGTCCTATATTTTTGGATATTCAGCTTCACACATTATATATATATATATAATTACATATGTATAATAATACCCCATAGAAGGAGATATTAATTGAGATTAACCAGATATGTGAATAAAGAAGTCAAAGTTTTTGAGTGCTGTAAAATAACGAGAGGACCATGAACTTCTTATTGTCATCTCTGTCTGTCTTCCGAATACAACGTGTCACATTAACTTTTGATTAATTACACATGTGGTGAAAAATTATTATTCTCAAGCAACATCATAATTCCCACCTCCTTGTTAAAGACAATATTACTACTACATGTGGTTTCATTTACAAACTCTGATGATGTAGAACCTGCTAAAAAACCCAAAATGCCTGGACAGCCTTGAAAAATTTGTCTGCATTCTATTTTGAATAGAGAGAGAGATGATTTACTGGAAATAACAAGGCAATAACTTAATGACAATCACAAAGGAAGAGAATGGGGTAATATTCCTAGTGTGCTACACCTCATGGTGTCTGCAGTGAGATCTAATCTCCCTGTCTGACCAGATCTATTGTAATATCGCTTAAAAAAATTAGATTAATTGGATTTAATCCTTGATGAAGCTGGTATGTAATAAAATAAAATCCAGATTGCAGAGGGGCTATTTAGTGAAGGTTCAACTGACCTACCAGCAGCATGAACTTCACCACAGGTGGAGATGTCCTGGCTGTCTGACTCTGTGGCTCCTATGTTACAGAATATCTGGACAGTGCAGATGCCTGAGCTATAGGAGATAAATTAATTTGCCAGAGGTGAATCAACTGTATCCACTGGCTACACCTACTTTGTGTCAGCTGCTCTATCTGTGGGAGCTTGTTATCCAAAAATCCATCACCTCTTTGATATGGGAAGTAGGTGCAGTCATGTTCAGTTTGACCCTAAAAAGGATGTTCAGAATACTAAAGCAACTTGCAACACAATATTGCTTTAGTATTGAATGAAAATGCTTGGGACTGTTTATCTTAGACAGGAGATGTATGACAAGAGGCACCATGCAATCTGCATCTCATCACTGGAGCTCAACACAGGCAATGACTGACCTGTGACCAGGCTGAACCATGCTTTTTCCTGCAATCCTGTCATAGGTGTGGAGGTGGAAGAAAGAAACTTACTGTGATGTTCAGTTGTTGGCTTAGGAGTCTAAGCAAGACAACTGATTTTCAAAAGATATTTCAAAAGAGTGTTTCACCATGGTCTTTGACATGCCCAGTTCTTTCTCTATATAACTGCTAATTATATTTTCAAAAACAATTGGAAAAATTTGGATCTTATCTTCTCTAATCAACTCTGTCAATATCAAAATTGTCAATATCAATGTCCCTAATCAACTCTGTCAAATATCAAATATCATGAAATTGTAAAGGCTAGAAAAGACCTTTCAGATCTCCCAGTCCAACCATGTGCTTTAGGCCTCTACACTGTCTTGGCTCCTTTGCAGGAGGACCTGACCTGTGTGCTGCATACTGTCATTAGAGTGTGATCATCTCCCCACCTAAGTCAACTTTGACATACTCAAGCAAAGAAAAATAATTTTACTTTTGGGATATTACCCTGGCCTTAGATCTACTGCACTATGTTAACAGCACATGGCATCATACTGCTGACTGATCACATTGTTGCTTCATAATTTCTGTATTGCAGAATTAGATAATTTCTTTTGATTGTTGTAGCTATAATATATGTATGATGATAAAAGTGTATTTAAGAATTATACCATAACTATGCATTGAGGTAGATGGGGCTATTAATATGGATGTCTTATATATGAAGGAAATAATGAAACATAAGGGCTTCTTCAGTAAGTACTGTTTTTGTAGATGATAAACCAGAAGTCACAATTATGAATAAGTGTGATACATGGCATTTGTCAGTTTACAATGCAGTCAGATCAAGCTTACAACTTTAACCCGTCAGGGTTAGGATAGTCCAATGGTTAAAATACTGAAGTATTCCTGGGATTCTGTTACTGCAACTGTTTCAATCTCTGTAATTAAACTGGGACAAATATTTTAAATCTTCAGTGTTTAATTTCTTCATCCAGAAGATAAGAGTAGTAAACCCTTTTACTTCACAGTGCTGAATATATATTATATAAATATCTGTGTATGATTTGAATACCACAATAACTGGGAGCAAACAAGATACTGGAGACATATTTACTGAAATCTGCAGTAGTCTTGGCCAAAGCCATGATGGGGAAAGAGTCAGCAAGTCAACACAGAAGCATCCCAGAAAAAAGAAAGCATGATAGCAGAAGAGGACAATGGATTTTCTCCCAGCAAACTAGATAGTGTTTAAATGCAATTCAAGAGAAGGCCAGAACTGCATTAGTACAAATTTGGGTAGTGTTGACCTACTGGTGGACCATCTGTGCCATGTGGAGGATCTCAATCACCAGAGCTACCTGAAAATAAAATCTTCCATCAGTGTTTTGGTTTGTTTTCTTTTCTTTTTCTCCCTACAAAATATGGGCACACTTGGCACACTTGTTCAGGCAGTACCTCAGAGGTGGATGAGATAAAATACCTTGCTTGTAGTCTTGTAGTCAGACTGCTGGTGGAGCATGTTCACAGTAAATGTTCTCAGTTTTATCTCAGTTGCCAGACCAGACATATTCACAGGTAGTAATTAGGACACATTAGAATGTCTTGATATTTTATTGACTATAACACAAATATAAGAAATGGTGGTCTAATTTCAATTTTTACTGTGGCCTCTGCAACTTGGTAAAGACAAAGAGGCGTTTAGAAGACCCTGGAAGAGATTTGTACCCACCTAGAAGAGATATAAATATCCCACCTAGACATAAATAACAGTTACCACTGTGAATTTGGCCACAGAGCAAAGCTTTATGACAAAACCCACAGTTCCCATCTAGCTACCTTTTTCATATAAGTGTATAACTACCAGAGGTGCCTGTACAGGTAAAGCACTTGCAGAACATTAAATACTGTCAAAAAACTGTTGTGACCAAGGGAAGCCTTCATGACAACTACCTTGTGGGGGTCTGAGCTTCATTTTCTCCAAGTGTACTGCCAAAATTCATAGGAAATTTTTGAATGTAATGATAGGCAATCTTTTGATATATAGGGAGGGAGTTCCAGTTTACAAGTGAGAAAGGACAGAAAAAACAGAAAACTGTCTGTTTGGTTACAAAAACCCCTTTCTCCTCTTCAGAGTACTCATTGCTTTCTCACAGACTAGTGCTTTTCTTCCTACTAATGCTGAATGCAGATAAGACTTTTCTTGTTGCAGCCTTTGGAACTCACTCTGCTGGTGTGCTAACCCATGGATTTTGCGTTACACTAGATTATAGCAAATTGCCTGATGTTTACACACCTCTGGCCAAGTACCACCTCAGTAGCCCCAATATAAATCCCAAATAATACCCTTTATGTTGGTGAATAGAATTTGCAAAGCAATTTCAGGGTGGCAACATAGCAGTTAACTGAGTTAGCTACTCTAACATCATATTTGAAAATGAACTTGTTTTCTATTGGTACCTGTGTTTCTGTTGCCTTCTCTAGTCATAAGTAACAGGAATATTTCTATAACTTCTTTAATAAACATTCAGTATGTGTGTCTTGTACATTATAGCTTCAGTTATGTAAACTTAAATCTGTCATGGCAAAACTATTATATCAAATTACTGCATAATAAAAAAATATTTTCCTGATAATTTAAACTAATTTATTCTTGTATTAAATACAAGCAAAAAATTGTTTCATTTTTGTGGTTGTAAGACTGTGTGCAGGTCTTTATTGGGAAAGGTTGCAAGTGCCTGGTGTTTTAATGGGACTGGCAGATGTGTATTCCTCTGACTGTATGCGATAGAGATAATGCACATCCAAGGTACAGTAAAAGTTATGCCAGATGCAAATGCATCATATTAAAACAAAGACACTGTTTCTCAAATGTGAAAGGATTTACTTCCCAATTTTGCACAGGTCAAAACTTGTATGAGAGTAAGGCTGGAGATCTGAGCAAAAGAAACCCACATAAATGTAAAACTAGCAGAGGCAATACATAAAATAAATGGCTGTTAGTTAAGTACAATTCTCCAAAATAGATTAAAGGGTCAGGTCACCTAGTTCCTCAGGACAGCTTCTAAAACATGAAATATCCTGGTTTTCACTGTCAGTAAACGTCTTGATGGAATCTTCTTAAAAAAGGGGAACCCTAACTGATGAATCCCTCTGGAAAAGTACATAAAAGTCAAAGAAACAGTTTAAAAATAGTAATAGAAGAATAGGTTATTTACAAGTCAGTCTTTGTCCAAAGGCCAAATCTCCATCTGCTGATGTGGAGTGGCAGTTCTTTAAACCTTAGGCTAACATATAAACTCTAAATCTTTAAATAATTTTCCTTGGAAATAAGGAATTTAAAACCTTTAGTAAAGCACGCACATGCAGCCTTCACACTGAAATCTAAATCAGAATTGCTTGGTCTGCAAAGAATTTTGTATTGTACACTGGGGTGAGACATACACTAAAGGCTCTATATGACTCACGTCACCTCCCCACATAACCTTATATTTTTTTAATCTTTTCACTTAGCAAGAACAGAAAGATCACGTGTAAAGATAACAGGGAGAAAAAGACAGAATCTAGAAAATGGCATTTTTTGCTTTAGGAGTAAACATGGGGTAGCTAAATCTGATTGTTTATCTCCAATTTTTTAGCAGCTTTGCCATAGGCCTGTTTACAGATCTTCTCTCCTGTCATTGGCATGAGCCAAAAAGTCTCCATTTGAACGAGCATATGTCCCAGTAACAAGTCCTAGGGGTTCCCAGTGCAAGTAATATCCCAGTCCCTGTAAATGGGACTAAATGGCAAAAGTGACTGATGCAAACTGTGAAAACGAAGATATTAAATATAGACATGGAGAACAGGATGGGCAGTTTACTATACAGACATCTATTATCCTTTTCCAGCTTAGAGTTAATGCTCTCTCAGAAAACCCTGTTGATGTACAATTCAGTTTGCATATTATGTACAGTTTTATATGGTTTCTTCTTTGCATTCAATAGCAAATTTATTTGGCAACTAATGGACTCCTAATGCAAAGGTCACTTCCAATCCAGTAATTTTCAAGTGAAAAAATAGCAGGACTTTATTTTTCAATTGATGGGAAATATCCAAATAGATCACCTTTTATAATTAGAAGAATACGTTATCACCTTAGAGGTGATAGGTTGTTCTTCATCTTCACTTCAAGTATAAACTGTTGTTTTATGCAGCCTATAGCTCTTAGATCAAACCTCAAAGCTGACAAGAGAAGGGACAGTTATTGTCCAACTGCACCCAGTGCTGCTGAGTTGTGCTGTGTTAGAACAACTTCATGGCTGATTGTGCAGCCGTGGCAAATAAATAAGTGAAGCCAGACCTGATATCACCATCCTGCATTTAACCCTGTTTCTGATTACAGAAGCCACCACATGAGCTCAGCTCTAGTACAATACAATATTATAGAAGCTTTGAGTGTGCGATGCATGTGGGCGGGTGAATACCAGAAATTCAGAATGCACTTGATTTCAGTCCAGGTTATTTTGCTTATGGCATCCTTTGCTAGTGGTGCAGAAGCCGTCCTACTGCTGGAAGCATCAGGGTTGGGAATACTCCCTGTGCCTGGTAATGCTGCATAAAAAATTAAGGATTGAATAAAAAAAAGTCAGGAAAGGGGCTTTATACCCCTTGGCATTCCCTCCAATGGGTGACAAATTAGTTTAAAAAGAAGAGCCATGATAAAAAAGATCAAAACCAGCGACAGGCTGCAACTGACTGGAATTCAGCAAGGCTCAGGGGTAGGAATGAGATAGCTGTAAACTACCTTTGCTGCTCTCTTAATTTAGTGCTGATCTTGTTCCAGTTTAAATTGGAGAATCCTGACGGCTGCTCTGAGTTATAGGGTTTGCCAGCATTCTCAGGAGGTTTTCTTCTTTCTGCTGTTTGTGAAGTGAAAGTCACGCAAGGAAAGTACCTTGTGTCAATCACAGGCTGATGTTTCTTTGATGCTGGCATTTACTGAAAATTCTATACTGTTTTAATATTTCACTGCTAACCTGTGGCAGTGGCAATAGCAATTAAATTAAAGCACATTAAGTGTTTTCTTTAGATGTACCTTATCAATCCCAGTCCTTCTATACATGTCTTAACAATTTTGCCATTGAAATGCCTGAGACATGATTAAATAAAGGTGTCTGGTAACACTATGCTGATGAATTTGATCCTCAGCACTCTATTTCTACTCAGCACAAATGCTAAACAATTCATTCTTAGCCATGACTTATGACATTGGCAATTAAAACAGGGAAACAGGGTCTGGCACAAAAACTTTTGAGAATAGAAAAATGCAATGTCTAGCAAAGTGTTTCCACATTATGCTACTTTTGATCCAACAAATATATGAATTATATAAGTGAAATGGATGAAGAAAGGAAAGAATTACAGACATGAAGGTAAGGGTTGGTCATCACACTCCTCTGTTGATCTCTGTATAATTTTTTTCTGATAACTTACAGTCTGCCTACCCATTACTCTGCAACACATAGAGTGCTAATTTGATTATCATTGGTACATGCAGATGAAATACAGCTTTCCCTTTGCTTATTTAATCCTATGCCTTGTTTTAGCAATGAAATCAGTTCATTATCCAATTTCAGGATTATATTCTAATTCAAAAAAATAAGTGAAGCATACAGAAGGGTCTTAAAACCTCTGTGGTTTTAGGTGTATTCAAAAGTGATTTTGGTGTGGTTTAAACATGTGGTTCAGTGTGTTTCAATATCAAGGATATTGTCAGGAGAGTGCCAGGATCCATATGTCATAGATTTGATGCTGCAGTTTGAGTAGTTATGCACCAGCATATCCTCTAGTCAGTTTTCAGTTGTAGCTTCTCCACTTCCAACAGCGAGGAAGCTGTGTCGTCTGACTGTTGGCATGAAAATTGAATTAGAGAATTTATCTTTGATGCTGCTGCTAATTTCAAGTTCTAATTTTTTTAAAATTAAATATATAGATTTTGTTAAATCACAGGAAACATTGGTTTCTAAATATTTCTTAGGATTGTTTACGGAGGCAGGCTGATACGGGAATCACTTCTTTATTTGTGTGGTTGTTTTCTTTTAGAGATGAAAAAAAGCATGCTTAATTCACCAAACCCTTGTGAAAGTCTCTAAGAGAGTCAGTCCTCTAGAATTTCTGGTTATGTTTCTTATGGAAATAATTATCCTCTACACTTATATAGCTCCATATATGTGAGGAAGTAAAAAAAGGCAAAGAAAAGCAGATTCTTGAGATTTTGACAGAAGAAACCATAGGCATTCTCATGGGATTCTGAGAGCTGCTGAGCAGGAATAGAAAATAAAAAGAGTGAGAAGATATTTTTTCAGGTTCTGCATTTTAGCGAAAAGAGAAGTTCTCTGGGGGCCTTCTCTGAAACTTATCACAAAACTGAGATCTAGCTGTCCTAGGCTAATGACAGTCATCAATGAAAGTTGATTTTCTTTCAACTGGCAGGTTGAAGAAATAGCTAAAAGCAAGAGTGGAAAGATATATTATTTTTTATTTTCAGATTTTTGGTTTGCTGTTATCCGATGATGATAATTTTGCAGCAAGTACTTAATTGATGCTACATAAGAGAATTTGCAAGGGTAAGCAATCTGTCATGATTATCATAATTCCAGGTAAATTTATGAGATTGAACAAAGAAATAATAATTTTTAGGATTCCCACTTAGATGGTAAGGAAGCTTATAGCTTCTTGGATGTTCTGCCTCTCTTTTGATGCCATTACAAACGCAGCTTCTACATTGACATAACATAAGAAAATATTTTCCCATTCTTAAAATTTCTAAGTATAATTTCAGAACCCAGTTATTACCTCAAAAATAATTATTTTATTACAAAAATAATTCAAACAACAGGCATTGGAAAATTGGTACTGAATTATTTCAAAACAATTCAGTTTGTGTATGCTACAAGAGGTTTCAGATTTCTTAAGCTTAGTGATTGCCATCACAAGTGTAACAAATTTAATTTCCTTACTTAACCATCACTCAAAAAATTTACCATTCCTAGAAGCATTCTGTTTTAACTCCACTCATTTTTAACAGTTTTCACAATCCAGAAGAGTTTGATAAACAAGTAAAATGAGCAATTTAAAGCTGAGCATTATTCTGAACCACCTGGTTGTTAAGTAATATTCATGTACAGATGTGTATTTAATTTAAAAATACTGCCCTACAGTCACATTTAGTGTCATATAATAGTTAAATTAACACCCTAAGTTTTGTTTATGAGACAATTTTAAAAAAATTGAAGTTAAAAGGAATTGATAGGCTATTTCAGCTACTCTGCAATTGGCTGTATATAATACAAAATATATGGTGCCTGAAAAAGCATCAAACAAACTCTACCTGCAAAATACATAATAGATACTGCTTGATTCTTCTAAGGGTAGCACTGCCCCAAGTGATGAAGATGTGAAATCAGACTTAGGTTTGGGTTAAGAGCCTTGCAAAAATGAGAAATTTTGTGTTTGGGACATCAGCGTCCTTATCCAGTGTCACTAAGGAGGACTTTGATCTGTCCAGTCTACCTGATGTGGTGTGAATTCTCTCTAGTACACCACTTTTGGAGATAAACACAGAGCTCTGAAGAAGTAGTCTTTGATATGCTTTGATGAATTATCCCTCGTTTTTGTTTGTACACACAAAAGTGTGTGAGACTTGAGTGAGAACCTCAGGATATTGCTTTAGCAGGCATGTGCACCTTCATCTTCTACAACACTGGAAGAAATCACTGATGCAGACCTCCAGTGAGAGGTAATGCATGCTCTCCTCAAAAGCCTAACTGCCCATAATTTATTCAATATCTCTTTTAATTTTTGCTATTGTAGCAAACTGCCCCTCTTAATTCCCTTTTTTCTTTTCCTGATACCAAACTCAACCATCAGCAAGAGCAAATTTTCAGTCAGTCAAGGGAATTGGCTTTCACCTCCACTGAAGTGCCTAACCTTTTTCTCACCCATTTCTGTTAGGCTTTCTTTGGCCTCTGGAGGTGTGAGCTGTCATGGGACAGAAAGGCTGACATGATTGTAGGCTTTACTGACGGTCTGTTGGAGAGAACCAAGCAAATTTTCACACATACTACATCATGTTGATCTGTGTAAGAAATAGACGGTCATTTACCCCTCCACCACCGTTGTCTCTTTCATTTTCTTTGCTCCTGGTCCTATCCTTTGATGGGCTCAGGTCCTCAGCCTGCTCGCAGTGTGTCTTTGTTTCTTTTCGTGTTTAACCTCATTGTGTGGTGGCATTTTCCTAGAGCTGGGAAGGAGGACATCAGTGTTGATGCATAGGTCACTACCATGCTACCAAAAGATGTAGATCTTAGCATACTTGTCCTTTTGCTCTGTATATAAATGAACTAATGTTTTGAGAACTGCCATAGCAAAATGAGTTTTGTTGGTCTCTGATCTTTATCTTAATGCAAATACCTGTTGAATTTGAAAACCCAAATGAAATTCTGAGGTGCCTGAGTACTTGGGACTCCAAATAGCAATAGCAGAAGAAGAAGGAGCATCAGGACAAATAGCAGTAATTAACAACAACAGTACAACAAATTCATCCCTTTATTACTCTTTTTTCCCTATTCCTTAGAGCATTATAGGCACACAGGTTTAACTATCAAAGTGTCAGCAGCACACTGTTCTTACCTCGTCATGATTTGGTTGTGAAAAGTCAGGACAAATTACAGCCCTGACATCATCAGCTCCCTGAGTCATAGGCGTTGAGGAGAACTTTCTGACACAGACATTGGAGAGAGGGACAAGTGTGGTGAGACAATAGCATGCTGGATTATGCAATAGTATGCTCTGATTTAGGGATGGTGAACACAAGTATTCCATTTCTATGCAAAAGAGGTTGAAACATGGCCAGTGAACCCAGCATTGAGCTTCAAAAAAACAATGAGGTATTTTAAGGGTAGGGTTCTCTTTTCTGTGTGCAGATACCCTGGCTCTGAGCATGAGCCCTTCATCTCATGTCAGGCAGATGCTTCCTGAGCTTTATTAATTCCCATGAATTGGTGGAATACTGCTGGGTCTCCTCACATTTTACTGGCATTTCTGCATATCTGTTAAGCCTCCTCATATTTTACAGTCATTTTTGCATATCTCTTTCACCTCACCAGATGTAGTGTTTCAAAACCTGGTGTTTCAGAACTGGAAGTGTTATGTCAACATTATTTCACCAGCACTTCAGCATCATTACTGGAACCCATTTCATAGGCTTGGATATTTCTGGAATTAATATGTGCAATGCAGAATTTATATAAAGGATTTGGGTGTGCAATCTGAATAGCAAGAAACACATAAGACCTTCAGATGCACACATCTCAAAGGAACCAGGAAGGTAATTTTCCACTGTCATCTAGCAAATGTTCACCTTAGTGTCACACTAGGGTCTTAAAGTTGCATGACCTGAGGTCTTCTGACTAGTGACACTGACTCCAAAAGCACCAAAATCAGTCCCTTTCATCCTGTTCTCCAGATCATAGGAAAAATCTATGGTTTGACTCCCAGAGTTAGGAAAGAGATGTCAAATTTTCTGAAACTGACATTAGTTTTATAAAGCTGAACCTATCCAAGATACTTGTGCAAACTCCAAATCACACAGAGGTACTCTTTTCCTCAGTTACAATCAATTGTTTAGGGCATGTTTAGTGAGCATTATTTTTCCTTGCATCACAGACAAAAGAGATAGCAAGTGCATTTGGCAAGACCTGAACACTTTCTACCATGCATTCACAAACATGAGACACCTTTGAAAGAAACACTGCCTACTAACAAGGGCAAACCAGAAAAAGGCATTTCTCAGGTACCTGACCAAAGATAAGAAAAATATAACCGATTCCCTTTTGAAACTTGTCTGGAAACAAACCAAAATTCTTATATGAATAAATATCTACTGAACCCAAAGATAAAATGAAATTTTTAGGTATCCTAGAAGAAAAAGAATAGATCAGGTAAAAATTGATTAAAATAAAAAGAAAGAAAATTATACTAAAATATCTTTCAAAAGCCATATGAATCCCGGACAAAAAGAACTGAATTAGGTAAAATGAATAATCTGATAAATAATACAATGATAGTGTCCCAAGGTTTATCAGAAATCTGTTTATCAGATTTCTATTGTAAATGATCATTCTTCTTCCTATACCTTGGCAAATCTTTCTCAATGTTTCATGCAATTTCTCTCAGCTGATAAGTGACCTTCCCACATTTTTCTTTGGCCCAGTATTTCCTCGTATTCCCGCCATAACTTTTTAGTGCAACAGTCTGGAGTCATAACAGCACTTTGGAAATATACAGGTTTCTTTCTCATTTTTAAAACTCTATTTTAAAAACAAAATTTCAACAAAGGCAAACTGTGAGTTTTAAAAACAAAATTTCCATCAGGTGAAACCAAACCTATCAGGTCAGAAACAGTGAGTCTTTGAATGGCAAATTCAAGAGCCAGACCTGTGAAAATGATGCACTTGACAAGAAAATCCATATATTGTTATTTTGAGTGTATATATTCTTAATAGTAACAACGACAATCACAACAACAACATATGTAATATTAAGCATTGTGAAATTTAGGAATCTGCACGGCTGTCAATTCCTAGTTGCTTTTACACTATTTGCATGCTGGTTTTATCCACGTTGGAAAAACAGTCTGGAGTTATAAGGAGGTTGATTGTTCCAGTTCTGTCTGCCTGCACAAACCACCTGGTGATTTTTACAGATGTGACCACACCCTGCCAGAGAATCCAATAATTATTTTTCTTCTCCTTGGGATGACCATTGTCTCCAGCAGGTTTTATACAGAATGAGTCATTAATTAAACCTGGATTCTTTGCCGGTGGCCTATTGCAGGGCTGTGGTCTATTCCTGCTTGTTCTGCTCTCACAAACAATATTTTGGGGGATTTCAGGCAATGTTATTTTTGTGATTTCACATTTTCTTCACTTTTCCTTCTGCCACAAGTATTCCTCTAAGAGACAGAAAGGGAAAGGCTCGGTGAAGAAAAACACAGCCACCTCCAAAGTGCTAAAACTGCAATAAACCCATCATCTCTAACAACAGCGGCATGAAAAGATAAAACCCAGGCTGCCAAGAATGTAGTAACCACCCATTCACTTTTAAATGCTCTCCACACTTCAATGCACAGACCTAATTACTTTTCTGCATTCCCAAATCCACTTTGCAGGGCTGCAATCAGAAACCTGGTGTTAAAATATTTTAGACTCTAAGGATCAAGACTAATTATGGACCTAAGCTGCACCTCTTGGTTTCCTTAGGAAGCAGTACACCCCCTCCCCCACCCACTCCACTCCCTTCCCTTTTTTTGGGATGTTTAAAAGCATGCTCCACTAGAAGAAAGGCTGTCCAGTCTCAGCCGGGGGTGAAGTAAAGAGAGAATAAAACAAAAAGCTACTCAGTCCAATTCAGTAAGCTTCAATGAAGCTGGTATATTTAATGTGGGCCCAGGGTTTGCCTACAGAATTGTGACAGAATGCAATATTCTCAACAAAAAAAGATGTGTTTAAAGTCAAGCAAGGCCCCATAAGGCTGTTGTTGGTGTTTAAGCAGTACACCGAGGTATTTAGCTCTAAGGGTTTCTAAACATTCCAGCTGAGAATAAAACCACAGCTTTACAGTAGCTTCTTAAAGGTTTGGGGGGCTGGGAATGTTCCCTCCCCCTTGCATTGAAAAGTCAATAAACAGTAGGAAAGATCATGTCATAACAAGGATGAAGCCACCTATTATAGCGTATAGTGATGGCTAATGGTACTATCAGAAGGACTAATCCCATATAGTAAATGCTGTAATTATTAAAATAATATTATCGTTATTATACTGTCCAGGCATGGGGCATTTTTCATTTTGTGCAGCATGAATCTGCTGCTGACCATTCACCCTTCCTATGGCTAGTTCTTGCTAAAATACAGAACTATTAGATAATTACATCAGCATTGCAGGTAACAGCCAGCATTTCAAGCAGGTTTTCTGTTACATGTATTTTATATTTCTGGGCATTTATCAAGCTGCTTTAGGTCATTTTGTCTGGAGCTGCAGACCTAAAAACTTTTATTCGTGATAAACCATTATGTGCAAAAGTTGACACAAATGTTTTTCCTCCATGAAATTTTGTGAGTGAATGGATTCACTTACAAAATAATAAAGTAATAATGTCATCATCATCAACAGTAATAATAAACAGAGGCTATGTATTTATTGCAATATTGGTGGTGAGCCTCTTTCAAGAACCTTAATGGGAAAAAACACCAAGGAAATATTTAGTTCTCTGGTGTCTCACTCTCTTACCTTTACACAATTCAGGACAGGCTTAGATTATTGCAAATCACATAGTTATGGGTACATAAATGTTTTAAACCCTGGTCCAATTTAGGACAATCATCATCCTCATAAATAGTCATCCTCAGCTACTGATACAAGGGAAAGAGTTAAAACAAAAGAACACTGAGAGGCAATACGTCGCATGAAGGTTTAAGAAAAATACTAAGGGAATTACCAGAGACTATGCACATTGGTTTTCAACTGTCAATTAACCTTCCTTGTTAGGGAGGTAATTTAGTCCACTCAGTAGCATCAAATATAAGAGAAAAGTGACCAAAACATTAATTATTCTCATGGAACTCAAAGACTTAAACCCATAATTCCTAAGAAATAAAAACAGAGTTCTTTTCATAGGATATGCTTCATCTAAAGACTGCAATAAGAGCTAGGCCCTAGCTGTGACCCTTTACACTTCAAGGTGAAAAAGTAGGTTAAAGAAAGTAATGGCAATAATCACAGGGCTTTTCTACATAAAACGGCCTCTGAGTGGAGGTCAAAGATCAAACACTTGGGGCACTACCTGCGTCACACAAAGATCTCTTCCACAATAGAAATGAAGTACAACACTGGCAGAAAACAGCAAGAAGACTAATCAATTCCAAAATTATTAGGGAAAAAAAGAGACAAAAAAAAGAAACAAAAAAGCGGATTTGAGAAGTCTGGATGAGATTAAAAAAAAAGTGTGACCATTCTCTTCTCAATTTTTTTGAAAAATAAGTCTGAGGATTTCCTGCCCTTCACAGAGAGCTTCTTCCATGAGTGAATGTTAAATATTTCCATTTCATCTTCATCCCCACCTACTGGCTACATTCTTTTACACTATCTGAAATGGTCCTTACATTCCTTTTTGTACCAGTTTAGGCACTTTTACAGAGAACCGAAGATGCTATTCTCTCAGTATTATATTCTTATTTTTCATTATTGTTAAGCTTTTGGATGATTTTTACACCATAGTGAGTAAAATCCCCACTCTGAACTTGTGTGAGTCATAGGAAAAGATTTGACATTAAGAATCATCAAATGAAACACACTTCTGCCCTCCTTCACTTTGTTTAAGAGTTCAAAGGTAGATCCCCACAATTGCATTCAGGAGCACTCTGGACTTGCTGCATAACCTGGGGGTATTTTTCAAGGATTTTACAATAAAAGTGTTCCTTAATTTTCACTTCAGAAGATTAAGGGGTGAATCCAGTTGCCCAGTTGAAAGAATTTCTTATTTTGTGACCAGATTTAAGGCTACATTTTACACGCCAACACCACCCTGTTGAGTTTACCAGTCAGGTAAAGACTTTCTGCCTTTCTTAAGACTGGGTATATGTAAAGATTTTGTTGGAATCAGAGCACACTGATCAGCAGTGAGCAGGATTCAGTGCCAGCAAAGCAGAGGGAACCGCTTCATGAATACACTACACGCATGCACAATGAGGTTACTTGCCTGGCTCATTCTTTTGCCTTTGGTCTTTGAGTTACAGTTGTCTAGGTATGTACTCATTTTCCCCTGACAAATCTTGCGATAGAATGGTGGTGCTTGTCTGCTCTACGAACTGGGTGGTGGACCTCTACTTCATCCTTAAGTTTTGCTATGAGATATAAAACTGATGTGTAAAGAAATTCAAACAGCATGCTCAAGTACAGAGGACTGGCCACCAGCATGACACTGTGTGCTTTTGCTGGAAAGGTTACCCCAAATATCATATTTAAGACATAAAAATGATAAATATAAACAATATGTAGAATTAATGGACCAGACTTCTCAACAGATAGCAGAAGGTAAAATGTAAAAAGTAAAATGTAATCAATATAATAATAATTTATTAAAAATTCTTCATTCTTAATTCCATTAATAATTAGTTGTCAATCATTAATTATTAACATTTCTGGTACCAGAGTGTGGTGCTATTTTATGGGAAACTGTAAAAGACAGGTATGCTTCCTATTCTCTAAAATAAAACAAAAAAATAGGTGTATATTGTACATCTTTTTTTTTCTTCAGTGGTAGTAGTGACAAAGGACTTCTCTCATTCTTTGCTGCAACTGTGGAGCAGTCAAGAACTCCTTGGACGTCTGAACATTTTATACCATATAATCTAATAATTCAATATAACATCAGGTCACAGAAGGCTGATTCATCTATCTGACACATTCAGCTATCTATAAGATACATACTAACTCTTATGCCCATTCTGTACAGAGCATTACAGATTTTACATTCTGTAAAATCTGAAGGAAAATATGACTTTATTTTTCCTAATGGATCGGGGAGGTTGCAGGGGTGGAAGGCAGAAACATAGATGCATTGTTCTTCAAATATTTATTATGTTGAGTGCTGAACTACCTCTCTAAATTTTTAAGATAGACCAAGAGGATCTGAGACATGAAAATGTATTCTTTTTTTTGTATTTTTGCAATTTTGCTGTCTAAATTTTTGTCATACACAGGTCTTAAATCAGCCTCTAACGTATGTCACCACAGATATAGCCCTTATTTTTAATTGCCTTTTATACGTTTATGGCAAATATTTGCTTTCACTGTCAGATATCAGAATTCACTTCCTTGTGATGTAGTTTCAGTTAGCAATTATTGTCTGATTGACTCCTCAGAAGAAAAATAGCCTCAATAGTGACTGTGCTAGGAGGTATAATGACGACTACATTGGCCTATTGTTTAAGATCTTGGTCAACTAGCAGAAGGTCACTGAGGCTCATACTATTGATGTGATCTGACTGAGCATGAAGTCAAAATTATAGTTGCACAATGACAGTGGTGTTTTGAGTTGCAATGTTTGCAATTAGCCACAATGTGACCTTCCTGTTTCATCTCTTAAAAGAGGAGTTATGTTATTGATTATTATTCCTGGCATTGCTGTAGCTTATTAGTTTTGTCAGGTTTATTTTATATTTAGTTATTTGTCACATGAGGATTATGTGGCAAGTCATGGAGTATGTGCCACACATTTTTTATTGCAGCAGATGTTCCTGAAATAGATGTAAGCATCTCTGCAAAAAAGCAGCCCCTCTGTGCCAGATTCCAGCTTGTGCTAATGTGAGAATCCAGTAGGCTGAGAGAAAGAGTATAAAGAACCTTTATCCCTTGCTGCTGCAATGACAGTTTCTGAGTTTTGAAAATGCACTACAGATTGCAGAGTTGCAAAGAGATCAGGGGTGGCCAAGGCCAAATCTTGGGTTTGCCCCTCTCTCTGCCTATTTATACTCCAGAGCACAAATAGAGCCACTTAGTTGCGCAGTGCAATCTCTGCCTGAATGTAACTCAACATTTTGTTGAAATTAAAAATTATGTACTATAAACTACTTTTATCCAGTATGCATAATCATCAACAGGTGGCTGCAATTTCCCCCCAAACTGGCTGTCTTGGGAAAGTACCCGACTCTGTGAACTCACATCTTCTCCTGCCATATTTCATTCAGTTATTCTGCTGCAGCCTGCAAGGTCATGAAAGTCAAAACTATTTTTTTATTTTCCCTCTGTATTGAAGATGCCGCCAAATCATCTGTAATCAGTGCATACCATTTTTTTTCCTCTAAATTTAAATGAGAGATTTAGGAGTTTGTTCCTAAGAAATAACCTTGGGAAGCTTCAGTGACAACTTTTCCCCAAATTAATAATTTACTTTAAACCATTTTAGTATTTGAACTCAACAGAGATCAGTTTTTCTAGCATACCAGTCCCTGCCTCTTTGGCTTCACCAATGATTTTTTCATGTCACAATATCAGATATGTTATTGAAGCCTTGCTAGTCATTTGTCTCATTTCTTTAGTCTAAGAGAGCCAGTTGTCTTTTCCAAAAGATCTGTCTGGCATGAAATCCTTTTGGTTACTCAGACTGTCCACTTTTTCATTCACACTTTTTCACACTTTTTTTTCACTAGTTTGCTGGGAGGAACTGGGTAGGACTAGTACAATTCATAGGGCTAGTGATTTAGTAGGCATTGCTATGACCATGTCTGACTGGGGAGGTAAAAAACTAATTTGAAATTCAAGGTAAGTTTTAGAAATGAAATCAAGCTTATGACCCTGAGCATAAAATTCATTTGTCCCCCATGTTCTGTAAGTGAGAGCAGAAGCACAAACTTTTCTAATTTTACATTCAGCTGTGTTCCCCTGGTTTTCAAGTTCAGCTACTTTAGTGTGTACTAGCTTTCTGGCAGGTTTTCAGCATCTTCTGGGAAATGCTGTCTTTTCCTGCAATGATTTGAAAGTATGGTCCAATAGGATATGTTGCTATTTTTAGGATATTTTTGGCTACAGAAAACTAGAGGTTTTTGGACCAACAATGTAATTATCTGGGCTTGTCTGGAAATACTGAGCATCCCAAATCAAACCACTGCTGTCTCTAACTCAAGGTATGTTTTAGAAAAGTCAGGAGAAGAACAACAGGCTTAAACAGGCTTAAACTCCCACATACCATCCACATTTAAGCTTTTTTATTAATGATGATGGACAAGTTTTATTGGACAAGCTGATGTTTGACAAATTTTTTTTCATGGATGTCCTGTCAGGCATGACAGGCTGAAAAGGAAATGCAAGTGAATGTAAAATATAAAGTAAGAAGAGTAAGCAGAGCAGGATGTTATACTGGGTAACTGCGGGATAAGATGTTTCACCAAGAGTTGGGCAATGGATCAGATGGTTTTGTAACCAATTACTTCTGTTGAGCATTTGTGAGTTTTAACAAATTTTAAATAGGTAACTGGAGAAGCAGTGGAAGCCCATGTATATCCACAGTAGATTCCCTGACAGTCAAAAACAAACATTCTTCAAAAAAGAGAGCATTCCTACGAGAGACCTCACAAGTTGACAAGTTGCACCTGCAGTATTACTAATCTCAGCAACAAAGGATGATATCTTTAGGGTAGAAGTTCTGCCAGTGAGACTCACGAGATAATGAGATAGTAGGCCATGTGTTATGTGACAAACAAACTCAGGTTGGAAAGCCACAATGACACAACCCTCTTTGGCAGCATGGGAGGCAGAGAAATTACATTCCTCCTGTTGTCACTTAAAATTTTGCATTACTTTACTTGTGTTTGCTAAGATACACACAAGCCTATGCCAATTAAGACAAATAGGTGTTTTCTAAACTGAATTGTAGCATTATGAGTTTATCAAAGATTTACTGCTACTTCTTCAGTTATTGCTTAAGAGTACAGTGCATTTCATTTTTGACTGCTATATTATTCATATTCATGTGCACTTCCCACATCTACCCTGGCTTATGATATTTCTCTTTGGATCAACAAGTTCCAGGCAGATGCTCCAGGTACAGATGCATATTGTACAGGTTTGGTTTTGCCATGCACAGAGCTACCCTTGCAAATGCCTTTATTCTGCAATCTCTGTGAGTGAAAACTTTCAAACTACATTCAGAAAAAATTATGAAATTCACCTTTTTAATCTTATTCAGATACTTGTATATTGGGATTGAATATCGATTGCAGCTGCTCAGCAGCTCTGAAAAAAGAGGTAAATTATGGAGCATTGAATTACTGGAATTATAAATGCTCCAAAAAGATGCCTGTAGACAGCTTGTGGAGCCAGATACAAAAAACAATTGTTATAATGAAACCTTAAATATAAAGGGATATTGTGTTTATTGTGTTAAACAAAACAAAGGCAGCAGATAGGAAGAAACGTCCTCTGGTATGCAATGCTCAATGAAAGTTACTGCATCTGCACCCCAGTGTTATTGCTTTTGAGAGCTGAGGACAGCTTTCTGCAAGGTGCTGTAACTTGTAACTCTGTGCCACTTCTATTGTTTACAGAAACCGTGTTGTCAAGTGATCCAGTGTGTTCCAGCAAGTCACTACAAGAAAAAGTCAAACTCTTCCCAAGCTTGTGCATGCTACCATTCTAACTCCCTTTGGAATACCATGAAGCCAGATCTTTCCAAATTTGGTTAGGAAGCAACAATATTTCCCAAAGCAATTCTGCTCGTCTAGACAGAAAAATAGTTCACCACCACATGCCACACTGTTTTCTAATTTCAAGACATATAGACTTCTCTATTTTGCTGCTTAACCAGGTCAGGCTGCAGCACCAAGCAAACTCATGAAAATACAGGAATCCCATGCTGTCATTAGGATGTTCAAAGTCAGCCTTGAGATAAATTGTTCTTATATGGCTTCCATGAGGTCAGAAAACTCTAGTCCTAAAAGAATCTGCCAAAACCTAACCTGTCCTCTGCTTAACATGAGAGTGCTCGAGGGTAAATTGCTGTGACAAGTAATTCTGAGTCATCTTTGCTGGTCTGGTGTACTTCAAAGGGTTTCCAGCTATAGTGGGCTGAGGATGCTCCTTGTCTCCACTGACATGGGCTGAAAGCAGCAGCAGCAGCATATCTGTAACATCAGAGTGACTCTTTTCCCAGCCAGCGATTTACAGGTAACATCCTGAGCTCCTGTGAAGGTGCTGAAGGACCTAGGCACTCACTCAGGCTAGCCTGGAAAGGGTGGAGGAGTTCAGCACTCTGCAACTATTTTTTTTGCTTAATTTTTGTTGTTGCTTTTCTGATTTATTATTCATGCCTGAAAGTAGACAGGACAAAGATTGCATTCATCTTTTATCTGATGGTTTGTAAAGGAAATGATGATACAAGAGGGATTCCCTTGTGTTGGGACAATGCATTCCAACATAGGCTGGTAGCTATGTGCATAGAGACCTCGTCAGCCTTTCCATTTTCACACAATTTTGCGGCTGATTTTCAAGAAGGGTGAGTATTACAAGTCTCATGTTTGGGCTTTTAAAATAAATTTTCTTACCTGCACACAGGGGCCATTTGCAGAACAAGCACCCATCTCCTATATTTTGTGTGCAACTTTGAGGGGTTCCAGCAAGGTAATTCTCATGCTGGGAGAATAAGAAGCTCATGAGCTATCTAGCACAAGATGCTACACCTGATTCATTCTGCTAACACATTGGCCTCTGCCTGTTGAAGACTGCCTGACTTGACTTATTATACCTTTCCCATCAGCAGAAAGACTCATATTATCACTGGGACAAAGGTGAATTGCCTGGAGACAAAGTTGGAATGAATTTTTTGCAGTCCTATCGCACCAGGCATTCAAACCACTTTGTCCTGCTAAGAGAACACCTTTAATTGTCATATGTATTTATGTTTAGAAGGCCAGAACAGATTCTCCCTGCAAATCTGCTCCAGGTGATTGTGTCAAATCAGGTAAACCAGAGTAAAGTGTTTTGTTTCTCCTACCTTTTATTCACAATCAACACAATCATACAGATGAGAAGAGGTATGAAACACCACTGAGGTGGTCTGGAGATGATGTTCCCCATGTCTGTTAGCCTCTATAGAGTCAAATGTGCATAGCATGATGTGTTACATACTAAAGCATGCAGATATTCAAATTCACATACAGCAGTAGGTTATGTCGGAAGAGCAAGTGAGGGAAGTAAAGAAATCTATGCTCATATGTGGCTTCTGATCCAGAACAACATCAAGATGCTTCCAGTCAGTGTCAGTTTTCATTTGAAGAATTACTTTGTATTTACAGTTTTCTTAATCCTTAAAGCAAAAGAAGGTAATATTAATTTATACCAAAGAAACAATTAAAATCCCCAATTAAAATCTACAGAGCTACAGAGCAACTGCTCTAGCTTTATTTATTGCACACATAAATAATCTTACTTCAATTAACATGTTAGTGTCTATGATCTCTTCCCAGATTAAGATTGCCACAAGACTGCTTGTTTTGGCTACTGTAAATATGACATGATTTCCTCCCAGGAAAATGTATTTTACATGCTGTTTTTGAAGTAAAAGATTTTCTTCTAATATACCTACACAACTGTCACAGGGAATTGCACTGCAGATTTAGTGATGTTAAGTGTCAATTGTAATTTGGTGACAGCCATTTTATTGGCTATGCATATGGCTCTGTGAGGACCTATTTCTCAGTATGGAAGCCACCGTATCATTAAAACCCACTGATCCTTCACTGATGACATAATTTGACTGGCAGAGAGAGGAACAGTGAGGGGCTTGTTTCCACCTGTGTGGAATCTGCTGTGTGTCAGAGATGAATTTGCCCTCAAATTAGAAACAGCACAGCAGACTGGTGCCTGTGATTTTGCTTAATTTCTTTTAAGGAGTTTTACAGGAATGAAACAGCTGATACGAATCTGTTTAAATATGTCAAACATATACACTATGCAACCTCTAAACTACTCAGATATTTTTAGCCACTCAGTTATCAGTGAAATACTTTCAGCTTAACTGAGCCACATGCTTTTTCTCTGCCCCACCCCTCCTTTTGCACTCTCATCCATCCATCCTTTGGTCTGCAAGTCTGCCTTTCAATAGGCTCAGAGTATTAAATTCTTGTGTTAAAAAAGGGGAAAAATGTGTTAACATAAAGCTCAGATTTTAACAGCTAAAAGAAGTCATACAAATGGTGTAAAATTTAGAGTAAGAACAGAACCACAATCATACATTCTGAAAATTTTATAAACTGACAATTCAAGTTATGTGTTTTATGCTAATATACATAGTGGTAACTTCTAGCAAACTGTGATTCACACATAAAGAGTAGAAAAGTTGAAGGTATTATATATGTAATATTTATTTTTCACATGCATATCTTTATATATATATAATGTACTTATTCTGAGAAAGAGGAAATAGATTCTGAGACTTCCTTAGCAAATTTAAATCAATACAGCTGCCTTTCCATTGCCAGTATTTAATTTTTTTTTCAGCATGGCACTGCAAGGAACAAAGCAAAGTATCTTAAAAGAAAGTGTATCCCTGGTAATTTCACCTAATTTCACACCTACTTGGCATCTTAGCCAATTGATTTCATTGCAAATGCTGCCAGTGTTCACTTATTAGAATTGTTCTTATGGTAAGTTGTGTTTTCCCCTTTAGATTCACTTTATTAATTTTAAACGTAGAAGAGAACTCTTTTCTTTTTATAAGACAAATAACATTCCTCCATATATGCTTTTGTCTATCTCTTGTTTTCCCACAGTGCTTATTCTACTTTTTTCTATGAAAAATCTTCATTGAACTGTAAACAGCATACATTATTCAGTCAATTTCTGTTCAGCGGTATCAATAATACTCTAGCAGACATGCTAGTTCTGACAAATGCTTTTTGTACAAGAAATGTATCATTGAAGGTTTAATTAGCAGCTCTAAACATTTCAGATCTGCTCAATTTTGTTCTTGGAAAGAAGCATTCTTTGTTGGTCTATCTTCCAAAGCTTTGGGGAAGTTTCATCTTCCCCATGAGAATAGGGAAGCCATTTTTTCCCACTCCAAAAAGCGGAAGGTGTTAGTAAAAGAACAGTTTCTTTAAGAAAAATTTCTTGCTTTTGAAAGGTGATCTTATAGGAAAACTTGAGTGTTTTAAATGCTTGCTATATGATAAACTGCCGAGACTTGTACACTGTGCCTTTTGAAAGCATAAACAATATGTATGTAAACATAACTTTTTATAGGAAAAAAAGTTCTTTTTAAGAATTTGAAAAAAAAATGCAAAAGAAACTCCCCACCCTGAACTATTCCTCTCCCATTTGCTGTGCTTTTAAAATAAGTCTGTTAGATTCTTGGCAACAATTGTCTTTTATCTGATGTAGAATCATGATTTTGTACAGCTTGTGAGAGTTGAATAACTGCTTTATTCAGAACCAGACTCCTCTGGCTTTAAATATTAAATTGCTTCTGAGGAATTTTTGGCTTTGTTTTTAGCTATTCTGGAAATTACTTTTGAAAGAGGATCTGCTTTGCTATTAGGATTGTCTTTTCAAATCACTGATGTAGAAACCTAGAGTCTTATGAAATAGCAAGATTGTACCCACCATGTTCTCAAAAGTAGTATTTATACTCTAATACGATGTCTTGCATCAGGGATTTTATTTCAGCATAATCTAAGATGCTGTCTGAGGTTTTGGAATAAGGTACAGTTTCCTGGGTAGCTATCTATTGCATAACGAAGAAAAATATGTTTGAGTCAAATTTATATAAAGCGGCCACCTGAAAAAATGATGGCATAACAGAAGGGTAGGAAGAGAATTAGAGATGAATGAGGGTCATCAGCACAGTGCAGAGCTTATACTGTGTTGTGTGAACTCAACACAAGGTATTGTTTTAAACTTAACAGAAAAACATTTAAAACATGTAGGCATCCACCAAATAAAAACAATCAGAAAGGTAACTGTAAAAAGATGTAAAACAGCTATCGTGTAATTTTAAAAGAAAGTTTTATTACTTTTATGTTCTGGCTGAAATAAAGATGTCTGAATAGAAAAGCCCCATACGCAGAATGCGTAAGCCAGTTTTTGTTATTTTTGGTCATTCTACTCAGCACCAAATGAAAAGGGACATAAGTATTGACATCCTAAATCATAGCTGCTATCTTCTGAGTCTCATAGATGATTTAGCATAAGAAGATGTGCTACTAGGCACAATGAATAAGCCTGTAACATATTAGTGCTTCTTTTTGCTTCCTGAGAGTGGTGATTTGTATAAATGTTGAGTTTGAGACACTGTATTCATTCAACAAACATCTCTGGATTATAAATATTTGGATTATTAGGAGTCTTGTTTGCATGTACCCAGTCAGTCCTTTGTGAGCCTTGCAAGATGCTTAGTCTCAGAGGTATCATGCATTGAAACTTCAAAGCATCATCACAGAGCAAGAATTTCTCTTTATTAGTTCACCCTTACTTGTATTGCAAAAAAGTAATTCAAAAGTAGCACAAAGCTGCCATTATAAACCTACTGTCAGACACAAAAGACAAAACACATATCTCTCTGCAGAAATGAATATTATTTCATTAGCATCCCCTCTGTGCAACCCCTCCCCCCCAAACAGGGAGAAAATGAAAAAATAAAAAATCTACGGGGAAACGGAGAGATTCTCTGACACCACATCTTGGTTCTCAATGAATACTGCAGCTGGGTTAGAGCACACTCCTCTAATGTAAGAGGACTGTAACGAAAAAGTCGCATTTCCTCTTGATTGCTTAGTTGGTCGTGCCAACAGCCTAAGATTTTCTACATGAGCAGTTTTGGAGAACAGGTCATTATCCTTTCCTAGTCCTGCAAAAATCACTACTGGAGCAAAGTTCTGCATGAGGGTTTAAATGTGGATGCAGCTGAATGAAGAGCCAAAAGCCTGGATCACGCAGTCTCCACTTTGTGAAAAATGCCTTGCCAAACGCGATATTTAAATCCCTCAAGTGCAAGCAATAATGTACATCTCTACCCAAGCACTGCTCATTCATTTAAATGCAATTTCCCCTCAGCTAAACATCCAGCATAGGGAGGGAAATACTAAGATTTCAAAATACTAAGGTTTGTAACCAGAACAATTTTGAATATTTTTTGTGATTGGATCTGATTGGAAGGAAGGCTGTAACTCAGTCTTGAGTGTAAAGGATTAAGAGAAGCACTTTTTTTTTCTTTATATTTGACATGGATATAAGAATAACCTCGAAGATTATTGAAGTTGTTAATTGGTCCACTATATAAAACTAAAAAGGACCAAATCCCAAGTGTAAAATAAAAGCCAATTATTTTGGATGCAGTCTTTTAATAATATTTAATATACTTTAGTTAATGGTAATGTCAGAGATAGTGCTCTAAGCTCAAAAACAACAGAAGTAAAGAGGTCAAAAATTATGTGAAAGTGGTCAATCCTGATTTATTTAATATGTGTTTTGTTCATATGTATGGATTGGTAAATGTGAGGTTCTTGCAGTGAAGATGACATTGTTGAAATTAAAGTGAAAGCTTAATAAGGCTTTGATTTTTTTAAATGTTTGCTCTTTTGGAATGCATTAAAAATCTCTTCCAAGTAGATGAGTTCATGAAAGTCTAACAACTGTCAACATTAGGAAAGGCCAGGACATCGAAAGACATATAGTGTAGATTGTAAGACATCAAACTGTCTGCAGGGTTAAAGCAAGTTCAAGCAGGGTCACACCTTTCTCCTGAAAAGGATTAAAAAAAATCAACCCCACACCATGCTACCACAAACTGTCACAAAATCCACATTCATTACACATCAATACATTATGTGTAATGAAAGCATCAATTCACAGTCTGAGATTCTTTGTAGCTTTCTCTTGAAACTTGAAACTGAACCCACAAAACCAGCTGCTGAGTTGGCATGACAGCTTGAGAAGAGCCAGAAGACCACAATCATGTATTAGTTCTACTTTTCACAAATTTGTTCAAGATATAGAATTTCTCCTGATTTTTGAATCATGACATAAGGTAAGGAAATAGTTTGGGGTGGGTTTTTCTTTTTTGTTTTGTTTTGGAATTTTATTTTTTTTATTTTTAAATTTTTGTTTTATTTTTTTTTTTTCCTAGAGTCTTGTCTATGAAGCAAGAAACCCAGGATTTGCTCAGAGAAGTGCAGCCTGTAAAAAAAAAAAGTGAACATTTTTCTATGGTAGCCAATTTTATGGGATGGCTGAAACATTATTTTTTTTCTAGGCAGCCTTCACTTTTACTTTCTGTGTTATAAGTGAAAAGTATATAGTTCATTACTGTCGCTAGAAGGGTTCTTTTGTGTAGTAACACCAATTTTGTTCACGCTTCAGCTTACATTGGTAAGTTAACACACAATTCTGTTGATATGAGGCACAATCTATGCCAGTCTCTTCACACTGGCAAGCAAGCTACTTCTCTTCTTGCATATTCCCCATTTGCCTCATTTTTCAGTGCTTCCTCAATTATAGCACATGTCATCCCAGTATATCCTAAAGCACCTGCCAGATTAACACACCTACAAATACAAATATACAAATATTTGCAAATACAAATATATACAAATGACTGCATTTCTCATAAAAGTAGCATGAAGTTTTAGCTCACTCTCATAACAGGTTTGACAAGGCAACCTTGTTCTTCAGCTAATGTCTTTAATTGGGCATGCACTTGTTGTTAGGGTAGGATTAATTGTGAGCATATGAGCATTTTTTTATCTACTGGTATTTTTTTCCTCAAACAGAGAGAATCTCAGTCTTTTCTATGTAAAAATACACACAAAAACGTGGCACTTACCTTGAATTTATAAAGGTCTAAGAATTCTTAAAGGGGGATTACACCAGTGTCTCTTTGCGCAAGTCATGTACTCCAGAAGACAGTAGGTTTGTATGATAAGTGGACAAATAAGAATCTTAATTCAACTCCAAGTGCTTGTAAAAATAAGGTGGGAAAAGGAAAGATGTTAATGGTTAAGTTTTGTGAAAAGGAAGAACAACCGCTTGAAGGTTGATCTTTTTTTAAAGGTATGCCTAAAATTAGTCTTTTCATTACTGAGGAGAGTTGTTTCCTAAAGCTTTAATACTCATTTAAGTACCACAGGGTAGGTCTGTAGGACAAAAGTTCTACACCAAAAAGGGGAGACCCCAGTGGAGAAACCGCAGTGTCTGAGCTGTGATCAGCAACCGAGATGTTAAAGCACCCCATCCAGCTGTATTTTGTATATGTATGTATATGTATATGGTAATAGTAAAAGCATTTGGTGTGAAGAGGTGACCAAAGATAGGAAGGATGACAGAGTTTTTGGTAAGACTGGTGAACAGGAAACTTCATAATCATTAACCAGTAGTGTGCACAGAGATAAGAAAAGAGCTGTGAGGCAAGGAGGAGAGCTGTGATGCCTTTTGAATATTGACAGTGATAATTTAAGCGTGTTCCCGTTGCAAAACAGTTGGAGATTCCCAATCTACATATTAGTAGTCTTTTGCTGGAAGATGGCACTCCCTGCAGTACAGGTATGGGTGAATGCTCCTGATCTGCTTCAGCGTGGGGTCAGTAGTATCAGCTTAAACTCCTCAGAAAGGTAAATTAACTTAGGAGCTGCTTAGTGAATCAGGATTAGCTCATCCACCCTAAATATCTAGCTGGCATAGGTGGAACTGTTTCATGTTCTCAGACAACAATAACAACTTAAGTGGATTGAGTCCTGTAGCCACACAAACATCTGTCTATGTCTTGTCAGTCATTGCATGTAAACCCTGAAAACTTTCAATCCATGGCATCATGCAGAAATAATCTTAACTGCAATGTAAGTGTTAAGCAAAGAACATTTTAACTATGCTTAGATAATATTCGAGTATCTAGTCATAATCAAGTAAAAACACTTATAAATAATGTTCCAAAGCACTCATACATATTTTGTAAAATTGTTCATATTAACATTCTCCAGACCAGAAGACATTGCTAGCCAGGAATATGGATGGTAAAAGGGCAGAAGTCCTAGGATAGAAAAACCTTTGAGGAAAAGCTGTAGCTCATTCAGTATACCTCTTACTTGACTTTGATTTTCAGAGAGAAACTGGCATGGATTTGTGGGACAAGCTTCAGAAGCCCTTAGCAGTAGCCTAGAAATCCTACTAAATTCTTCAGAAACAAATCTAATTTATTTCAAGAATGAGATTATTGAACATACCAATGAACCAAGCCTGATAAGACTCTTCAGTGCATCTGTTGGCTAATTTTAGGTTATACTCCAGAGCCAAAGAACAAAGTGGTGTAAAGTTTCGAAACTCCAAAATTATTTCTATCAGAATGCCATGGCCATACAAAACTTGGTCTTAAAATCAATGGCAAAATTTCTGATTTTTTTTTGAATGTTAATTCCTGGTGAATCCCACGTATATTCTGTCCTAAAAGTGAACATTCAACAATTCAGCAATAAAATTAAAATTTCCCTTTAAAATCCCTCCACTAAAATAAAGACTATTTCATCAGCCTGTAAGTACATTTAATAAAGGAATTAAAATTTCTTGTGACTAATAGAACAAATACTTAAGCTTTCAGAAGCCGGTCGGCATTTTGAAAATTTAAAAAAAAGAAAGGATTTATATGAAGTTATTTGTCTAAAAGTATTTTTGGATATACTCCCTGTATTTTAGTAGTCTTTCACTTTACATCAAGTGTAATATGCTTTTTTCTGATTAAACTTGGAAGATTTTTCTTGAAAAATGATGTGTCTTATAGGTAGCAGGAATTAAGCAATTTTAGCTAAAACATTCTTCCCATGGATTCATTGAAGATACAAGGAGAAATATTAACCTTGGTAGGTCTATTACAGCACTTATTTAAAGAAAAGGAAAAAGAAGAATAAAGGAAGGAAAGAATTTAATATATGAATTATCTCTATGTCTTCATATGAGGAAGAAAATTTATAAACATATGTGGATAAATGTTTAGGAGTAGGATGCTGTTGATGTGTTTGAAAGTATTTTAAAAAAAAATATGAAACTAAATAGCAGTTTGCACAATTTCTAGAACCTTCTTTCTCATTTTTAGTAATAAAGAGATATATATTTTATACACATATTTGAGCAAAAAAATTCATGTTGTTTTGCTAATTTGATAATGATTCATAATTTGATAATGAAATTAGCAACCAATAACACTGATTCTAGACAAACAATGAATATAAAAGACTTATTCTCATATGTACAGTAAGAAATAATTGACTATATCAAATATGATACATAAAGGCTTTGCCTGTTGGTAGAAACGACATAAATGCAAATCCTGTTCACTGTAAGCAAACAAGAAACCTATTGGAACAGACGGGACTATTTCCAAGGAGAAATGAAAAAAGGATTTGACCCAGGCACATAATTTAAAAGTTATCTGAGTCTTGCCCATCCAGGTGCCAAAGATAAATGGGTATACTCAAATACTGACATCCAGTCTAAACTTCACACCTCTTCCATGCAATATTGCATTTTTTATTTACTATTTTGGTTTTTTGGGGGGTTGGCAGGGAGAGAAAGAATTTAAGAAATGCTTTCACATTGAGCTAGGGAACCTGACCATCCTGTCAGTGAAAGGAAGCAGTAAGGTTCCCATGGTCCATTGCTCCCACCCCCCTGGGATTTCTTAATTGCGAAAAGTCTATGGACTACAGTTTTGGATTTGTTTTCTTTGTCCCAGACTTCCAGTTGATCCTACTTTTAGAACTGATGTACAGTATTTAGAGTCTGGCACAGAGCCACTGTTATCATAAATCCTCTCTGCTAGCTTGAGCAGAGAGCAGTTCCAGGCTTGGAGCTACCTTCATAATAGCACAATTTCTTAAATACTCACAAGATGGAAAAAAGGAAAATAAATGAATTATTGGAAATAAGTTTGGTGATCAAAGACTGAGAAATCTTATTTAAAAGATAACAAAGTTCTCATCATCAATTAAAGCTCTTTCATCTTTATGTAAATGCTAAACAGAGAAATTATGCTGTTTGTAGTCCTTTCTGAAATTCATGGAGGATATCGTGATGAGTATGCTGAGCTTCAGCCCTGAGGGCTGGTCTGTGCGGGAGGACACACCTGTCTAAACAGGAGTCATCCACTCCCACTTGTGGGATCTCAACATCTGATTTCAGCACGCGCTTAAAATGCAGTCACCTGACAAAACAGTTCTAATTATTACACCCTTGGGCTAGCATTTTTCAGAGTGACTGGCTCAAGTATGCTCCAGCTCATAATTTTTATCTCTGACAGTGGAAGATATAACCTGGTTTGCTCTAATGCAAAAGCATCTAATCTAGAGGGCAAGGTCCTTTTCCATATAACATTGAAGGGAGAAAATGCAATTGGAGCACAGGGAAATTGCCCACATAGTTTGATAGTTCTACTGTTCTCATTTTTTTTCTGCAGGATTAAATGTCTTGTTTTATTTTATGCTAAATTATGACCTGGCTCAGACTTGTACATATTCTTCATCATATACTGGGAATTTTTTACGGTAAAAACAAAGGGACCTAGAAATGTGGTCTAGTTTCTTATTCACATTTTAGCCATTAAAATTTGCAGATTTCCTCATGGGGCTAAGGATATTTTTTTCTTAATAGATAGTCCTTGCTTCAGCAAGTGGCACTTGCAAACAACAAGCTTCATTCACCTCTGGGTTAATCCAGCTGTGTATCAGCACAATGTGATTGATTTCATATTGGTGTAATGCAGTACAGAAACAGGCTCCAAGGTTTGAAAACAGAGCAGTACATTAAAATCTACATTTGTATCCTGACATACCGGGGAGCAGACTTTCAGATGGGCTTCATCCCAATGTTGTTTCCTCATAGCACATTCTTCGGCACAAAAATAAAATAATTATAAAAAAAATCATCCACAATTTTGTGCTCATGAACACCACAGGGAACAAAAATTAGAAAGTCTCTTGGATAGCGAACTCCCTGAATTATACATGTACCTACCTGAATTATACATGCAATTGAGTAGTTAGATGCTTAACTACTAATATTTGCAATAGAGGGAACCTGTCAAAATCTGGGCCTCGATGTGCAAACTCAACTGCTGACAGCCTCTCAGCTGAGATGAGCAGATATACTGGTGTGCACAGAGGGGGCTGCCTCACTCCAATTAGCACACCTAAATGGTTCAGCCTTCCCTCCCCCCTGACATCAGGGACACTACTGCATCTGTCCCCAGCTGAGCCTGACCAGAAGGATTCCTGGCAGTATTATGAGAAATGTATTAATATTTTTCTCCTTTTTTTTGGTTTAGTTCACATCGGCCGTGGCTGAATAATAAGTTGCCCTCAATCTTATAAAGCCAAAAATGCTGAAGAGTTTCAAAGAAGTGAGTCAGGAATGCTGGAAGAGTTGTTTTTTCTGCTGTGCTGTTATTAACAATTTTTTTTCTCCCAGCCTAAGAAACACCTTTTCCTTTCTAGCTTGACAGCTGCTGCTTAACACCTTTTTTTCCAGCTGGCAGGGCAGCAGGGTGAGCATGTTTGTGGTTAGCATGCATTGCTTTTGTAAGCACCAGTTCCCTCCTGAAAATGCACGTCACCCTCGCAACTTGTACATCTTCCATCACTTAGAGGAGTACCTAGAAATACCAGAGGTATTAGTACTGTCCAAATAAAGGTCAACCAAAGCCATCTTCTGTTAAAAAGCCCAGTTTCTGCAATGATTATGTTAGTTTATATTCTTCTTTAAGCTGGACTAATTTTTTTCTTTATACTGACGCTCAACAGAATTTTCAGTGAATTACAGTACTTTGTGCTGGTAAGTCGGTGTTGGATGAATGGTCCCCTTTGCCTTTTTTAAGGACAGAGAACGAGTGAATGTGAGCAGGGTAAACAGGGGCCTGAGGCCATAGTAATTAGGAAGCTTAAATTTGTGAAAATCACTTGGGTTCAGATTCTGGGAAGAGAGAATTTTTTCTTTAATATATTCTTTTCTGTGTATGCACATCTGTTTGCAGGATCTCATCCCACACTTTCATAGAAGATCGCAGTATTTTTAACATCCACACTTCAGGCTGAAATTGTGACAGGAACAATGGCTTTGAACATTGACTTAGGTTGCCTGGCTGGGGTTTCATAAGGCATGATACATAGTACAGTAGCTACTGCATAAAACCATAAAAAGTATGGTATTTGGTGGGCAGATTCTTAAATGAGGTTACATTTGAAATCAGAAGAGGCAGCTGAGATGTTCTAAAGCCTGAGTTTAGCTGAGCAGTGCGAACCCAGTAAAATGGCATCTCCCCAGATACTACACACTCTTAGGCGGTTTCCTTATATTTGTGTGGTTAGTGAGGCAAGCAGGGAGATACAAAGAAAACTATCTTCTACCATCAAGATTCACAGCATTAGTAATTATTTAAATTTTTTTCCTGCCCATGAGAGCTTGAGCTCATAAAACATCAGAAGAATCCTAAGGGGTTTCCAAGAAAACTTCTATTCTAAAACAAGCCAATCAATAATCGCCATGTCTTACACTACTGCAGTCAGACATATCAGTGATCCTTACTCCTGGCCATGGTGGACCCCTGCAAAGGTCATAGACTTTTTGATGTCACCCTGGACCATCAGTCCTTAGGCATCCTGCTCAGACAACTGCTTGTCAGCCTGCCCAGGGGCAGGAGAAGCCAAATTTCTCTCAGATGCTGTAGGCGACAAATGATTAATAGCTTTTAGTCAGTCCTGGTGAGTGGGGTTATAGTCAATGAGAAAGGCTTAACACCCGTTCACCAAGACATCTGTTGTCTGGTATCTCAGTTCCATAATGGTCTGTCCTTTGATATAGAATAACTGATGGCTTATCCTTCAATGAGGCACTGAAAGATCCTTCATAAAACTGGTGTTTAAATTCAGACTGACAAATGAGCTGTAACCACTACCTGAGGGAATAATCCTACAGCAGCTCTTATGCAGCTGAAGAATTGGCAAGGCAAGAACATCCTATGGGCAGGTCACTCAAATAACCTCTGCTGAAACCAAAGCTCTGAGCAGCAAAGGGCTGAAATATGCCCAAATTCCTGGGAAGAGCCACCCCAGAGCCCCAGAGATAATGCAAATTTTGTAATGCTGAACACAGTATGGAACACACCAAGGAATGCATGTAAAGAGCAAGAGATCCATAATCAGCAAATGGTGCTTGAAGGTATTTCTGGTGTTTCTTGGAAAAGACAGTGAACAGCATTTGAACCTTCTTGAGGTGAATCCTACTCCTTTGCAAAGAATGCTTATAAGCATGAGCCTGCAATATTCTCACCTTCTGACTCCCACAGTTTGGGCACTGTCACACACTCCCATGGTGCCATAGACTCTTGTCATTCACCAGTCCCATGTGACCAGAGCTGCTGGTCTTTCTGAAGACCTATTTGAAGCTCAGTGCTTTTCTGACATGATGTTGTCTCCCTCATGGAGCAGGACAGTTGAACAGACCAGACTCCAGTCTCATGTAAATAACTTTTTAGAACAGAATGGTCTTGGCACATATAGAATATCTTATAAGAAAAAAACTCATTTATCAGGACAATGAAAACAACTAGTCCTTTTTTTTTGTTTGTTTTTGTGAGAGTGGTGTAGGCAAGAAAGGAAGAAGCCTCTATAATTGTTTGGACTACATGTAGTTGGATAGAGAGCTGGGATGACAATGTATTTTCGAACAAAGCCTTGATGATATGTTGTTTAATGATTGCTGAGGGGAGAAGTGGAGAAAGGTGAATCAGCTGGTCAGCGGGAGATCTGCAGTTCACTTCACCAAATCTAGGATGTCATCACAAGTCTGCTTCTGACAGTAGTGTTGATGAACACCTTAACAACACTGCACTGTTTAGTTGGGAAGTCTGTGCCTTGGAAGCAATTCACTATATACCTAAACAACTTCATCATCTAAGTTTTTCATGTGTATGTAAGAGGCAGACTCAGATACTTGAAAAGGAAAATCAATCTTAATACATTTGAACACCTACTGGAGGATACAAAACCCCTGTATTTGCCTAGGGAATTCTTCATTTTAGCTGCACTGTTTCTAAATCATAGCTATGGTTTAGTAATTTTCAGCCTGCTACATAACGAATTTCACTGTTACAGATTTTCATATTCAAGAATATAAAACTGTAAGGAACAAAGACATGAAAGTAGTAACAATTTATAGATACAGTGGTCTAAAATGGTCTTACTTCTGCAGTAGAGTTACTGATTTGATTGCTCTTCTTTTAATAACTTACCTACATTCCTTAGAAATTACATGCATGAAGAAAATAACTCCATAAATGTTTCAGTTAGATATTTTCTGTCCGTATGCTCATGAAGGAACTGGAAAGGTTCAGGAAGAGAATGTGCGCAATCATATGCATTAAGTCTAACTTCTTCCAAAAGTAAGCAGAAGTAAAAGAAAGAGAAGACACATGCCTAATTAACAAGAATATGATGCAAACTTTTACTACTTTTACTCGCCTACATAATCCTTATTTAGGTGTGCAGTGTAAATAACATCACACTTGTTCACATATATACAGACTGCATGAAATATGTCAGAGTGGTTTCCTAGAACAATCTTTTGCTCTGCAATTTTTTTGAACAACCCAAATATCCCCATTAAGCAAACTCAAACAGGATACAGAAAATGCAGGGTTCCACAATTTCCCCCAGGATCAGAGGACTGCTGAGCATTCTTGTTCAATTTAAACAAAGTAAATGGCATACCCTCCATTAGTATACCCTAATGGGCACCCCCACTGGGGACATTGTTCAGGCACCACCACGGACACGTCCCAAGTGCAGCTGGATATGTAAACAAGGACATAATCCGCCTAAAAGAATACTCACACTTTGGCAGAGCTTGCTGTGTTGTTAATGTATTGTGCCAAAGCAATAACAAAGCCATTATTTTAAAGTTTATTTGCGAGATTTTATTGATTAAGAAATTTTCCAGAAATCACTCCTGAAGGAAGCACCTTCCAGAAAGTCACCATTTAGGGGAAGAAGGTTTCTAGATGATTGTTTTTTTTTTTTTTTGTATGTGTACTCTGTCCCTCAGAATAAATCACAATTTAGTCTGAGTTCATTTGAGACAAACACATTGCTGTAATACAATGTAAGGGAGCCTTCTGGGTTTTTATTCTGAATTCTTGCCATTTCTTGCAAGACCAATAAGCTTCAGGTTACAGTTCTTCATTAGGCTGGAGATAGTCAAGATGTCGTACCTTGGCTTGTTAGCAATGGATTCAAAACATTAGCAGTTATAAGTTCAATATAGTCACCTTGTTAATGTACAGACTGATATTTCTGAGTTTGGTACTCCAAAGAAAGAAAGTAGCTTGGCAATTTTTTCAGTTTTATTCATTGATAATCTGGATTTTTAAAGTTTTTCTAATATTTTTGAGATAGTCATAAAAATGGCAGAATAATGTGGCAAGAAAAGATGACATTTTGAAAATCAGATTTTCATGACCCTTCAATCTGACAGAATAAGTGGTCTGAGGTAAAACTGTACCCAGAAGTACTAGCAAGATTTTTTTTTATGGATATGACTAATCAAAAACAAATACTAAGCCTTTTTTATAAATTAAAAAAGTAATCTTGGAAATTGAAAAGTTTTCTAAATGTATTATGTAAGAAAGAAAATAGGAGTGTCACAGGGAAAATGATGCCTGATTAATTTTATCATTGCACACCTTAATTCTAATCAATATTTACAGCACTTACACTGAAAAACTAATATTTTTCAATAGCAAGTTAGTGTTAGGATTATTTTTTGTGTGTGCATTTAAAAAAAATTTCTTTCTTTTAAAGTTATGCCATATTTCAGTATATAGTGGTCGATCAAAAAAGAAATGTGTATATCTTTTAAGTGTGCCGTGTTCAGCTCCACTTAAAAATCATTGTTAGCCCTCCACTTGTGGGTAAACCTTTGGCCATTTGCAATGCTGCTAAACTGAACATTGCTGCAAACATTTTTGGATACAGGATTTCTGGATATCCTGGAAAAATTATGACTATGCATGCACAGAACATGTGTGCATGTATAGTAATGATTGTGTGTATAATTAAGCACATGTGCGTACAGTGTGCTCCTGCTGCATTGGCTTGCCCTGTGCCATGATGAACTTACCACCAAGGTTTGACTCAGGTAGGCATGTTTGGCAGGTGCCATGGTCTGCATTGATATACGTGTGCACTCCAGTTGCAACATTTCAATTTACCACTTTGATACCTGTTGAGCTCAACAGGTGTGTGTTTAAGCTGTTTTTCCAGGAAAGTGTAACTGGAAACCCTTATTTGCTATATAAACCTAATCAGAACTAAGAACTGATTTAAAAAAAGTGTATTTTGGTCTAGCCTGACTCCTCAGCTGGAATTTGTTTGCTGGATTCTTTTGCAGCTGAGGTCCTGCTAATGCTGCTGCATTCTTACCATTCAGCTGTTTCTACAGATCTGTGCTGTGTCCTGTACAAGGTGTCACTTACCTTTAATGCCTTTTAGACCCCAAACGCTGCAGTACCTGACTATGCTGTTATTTTCAAAGGAAAGTTTGAAATTCATGAGAGCCCGTGCTTTCAGACCCGATGATGTAGGGCTTTCAACCTTACAGCCTGTGGTCAGGCGAAGTAAAACTAGAGCAAAGCCCTTAATTTCTCTGATGTAGTACCTCTTTGTGCTAAGGTGCATGCTGTAGCTGGGAATGGTGAGACTCTAGTATTGAGAGATTGACTTGATTTTTACAGCTGTCAAACCTGCATTTGATTGGCTGCCAGCTGACTTTCTGGACAAAATCCAAAAAGCCAGGTAAAAGAATTCTCATTTGCCTAGGCTATTTTCCTTATTTTTGAGACCTATGGATGGGAAAATACTGTTATCACTGACTACAAAATATAGATGTTCTTATGTCACAGCCATTTTTATTCTGTGGTGACCATGAGAGATTTCCTTTAGGTGATATTCAACTCAAGCAGAAGGTGCTTGTTTATTATAAAATACAGACATTTCTGTCCTTTCAGACATTGCTGGCTTTGATTCCCCAGTACAACAACAACAACAACAACAACAACAACAACAAACAACAACAACAACAACAACAATGATACTTACAGATATAATTTTTAATCAAAGGGCTTATTATTTTTCACATCCCTGACAGTATTTTTTCTATTTCTTTGGTGTTCATAAAGCCGCCTTCATAACATCACAACCTCCTAATACCAAGCAATAGTTACATATTAATTATTTCAATGCTGAAAAATACTTCCATTTTAGTCAAAAAGTTGGAAAGAACGGCTCAGCTGACAGTATAATTTTAGATCAATACCTCAAGACAAATTGAGCCATGAGGGAAGCACGGTACTGAACTTACTGCAGCTACCTGAAAGCAGCGGCCAGGATCTCTGAATCCCTGCATCAATCAAACTGTCTGAGTCTATTTTGGAGTGGGCAAACATGATGTCACAAAATTAGATAGGGAAAAAAACTCAAAACCCTGCCACTCCAAAACCAAAAGCACACACCAAAAAATAAAATGCATGTTTAAGAGGTCTATGTTTTAATAGCTTCCACCTGGAAAAGCCAAAACTTAGTAAAGAGTGGGAAATTAAAAATATGCTTTCCCCTCAGAACATAATTGGTAAATTGTGAATTTATAATTTTTGTCATGAAGTACAATAAAAACTAGGGAAAAATAGATACTCAATGGAGTATGTATTTTCTCTATAGCTCCTCTTTTTCACTGATATCAGTTCTTGATGCATTTGATGAAGATTGGGGTCTGTCTGACTTGGAACTCTGAAGCAGACTACCTGCAGGTGCCACATATAAGAAGGCTGCATTGACTATTGAGTGTGTACACCTTCTTCCCATCCATCGCCCTTCCCCTCCCCTGTCCCTCCTCCAAAACTGCATGGATGAAACAAGGATTTAAAACTTTCTGTTTCCTGTAAAAGCAGAGGAAGGGTCACACAAAACTATTAGAAACATACTAAATTTCTAAAAAAAAATTGATTATTTTTATTACTTTATGTTGGTACCCCAGAAGTGAAATACTTAAATAATTTTGCCTTCTGTTGAAACAATATATAATATCTTCATTATCATACACAGCTTTCAGGCATACTATTAGCTGAGGATATAGTGTATCCAGCTGGTTTCTTACATAATCTTGAGGTTTAAATTTATATAGTAGGAGTTTTAGTGTATTTATGATGCATAGTAAGAATGTATTTAAAAATTAATTTAAAAAGTAACTTGTGCAATATATTATACAGTCTTCTTTAACACATACACAGAAACTTAAGAAAGGATCCAGGTTTTCTGTTTGGAACTTCAAGAAAAAGTGAAAACATGAGACATTTCCCAAATACCTGATTTCCTGTAAAGATGATTTACACTGTGAGACATTTTAGTTCTATCTGAAAAAAAAAACTTTTGAGGGCTGACTTTAGCTGAAAGGAAGTAGTACCAGAGATCAGCTTGGTTTCTATGAGTGAAAACCAAGGGACTGTCAATCGAGGTGCCTGATTAATTGTCTGAGTTGACCTCTTTGGCAACTCAACTCTTTCTCTCAAATTCCCTGGAAAAGCCTTACATGTGTTTTGGTTTGTTCTAATGTAATGATGGCCAATTGACAAATGACCTACATTTCCATAAGTACTACTTTAGAAAATTGGATGTTTTCATAGCAGTTGAAATAATTTAAGAAACATTTTATACTGTAGCTTGCACATACCATTCCTCTGTATGCTCCTGATCTGAAAAAATCTCTAGAGTACCATTGCACCCAAGTAACATTCTGCAAACCACCAATGACTTCCAAGTCTAAAAGTATATTTGGGCCATACATAAAGCTCAAAGATATCTAGCTCCAGAGATGCTTAAAGGTTTGGTTCAGGATGAAACCCCAGGTAGAGGTCTTCACTGTGGCATTTTCTTGTCTGCCTTGGGCAGAGAGGAGAAGAAGAAGTATTATGGAGGTGTTACGCAGGTGTTAACTATCTACCTGCAGTTTTGAGGATGAACAATCAAATCCTGCCAGGAGAGATGGTTTTGCTCTGCTAATGAGTTATTTATAACTGATCACCCAGGCAATGTAAAAACATTGAAACCTGTAATCCATATTGTGTTGGCTAGATACGTAGAACATACCTAAAGCATGAAAATTGAAGGTAAGGTTTTGCCATGTTGTCTAGAAGCAGCAGAACGGAGACCCTGTTTTTGCAGCAGTACAGCTCTTTGAAAATAGCAAGGCTTCATGGTATAGTCTAGAATAGCACATGGTCCACAGAAGAAAGAAAAATTCAGCCTTAAATTGTGAAGGTTTTTCAGCCAATGGCTCTAAATCTTTCAGTAATGGATGTGAGAAAAACAGAGAAAATAGCCTTTCACATTTAAATTCAGGATATAAAGATACTGAGTACAGTTGGGCTGTGACTTTGATGTTGCCTTAATTTTGGGTGGAATGAGCAGTTGAAGAGAACTGGTACACCGCTAAATGTCTTTCCTGGAGCTTTTATAACATAAGGTATGGGATTAAAAACGAGATTGTTTTATGTTGTATTTTAGCCCTCCTAAAGCCTCCATCCCACACCTTTCCTGCGCTATCTCAACACATCAAAAACTAGGACTTTTTCTGATTAATTTTATAAAAAATTAAACCTAGTTCAAAGGTCATCCTGCCTTGTCTAAGAAAAAACCCAGTGAATAAAAGCAAATCCTTCATCTGGCATGTAAAGGTCTTTGGAATCACACATATGCTTCATTCTTTCTCTGTATAGATTATAGAGCTGTTTTATTTTAAGGCCTACTTGGGAATTGTTGGATCTAAAGGTACATTATTGGTTCCAGTTTGGGAAGGCACACTCCTCTTTAAATAAATATACTGTGCTGAAAAGGAATAACAAATTAAATATGGCCCTAATTTGGTAAAATAGTAATGATTCTTTGAGTTCAGGAAACAGAATGTCACATGGTACCAAATAAATTTTTTTTAACTGTAAAATTTTTTGAAATTGGAGATAAGCAGTTTAGTCTTTCAGTAAGTAAGCATGTAAAGTACTGAAACAGATGATTTGAAAGCAACAAGGAAAGTAAATTGTGTTGTGAAACCCCACCAGAAAAATTTATTGAAAGTCTTTTATTCCTTCTGAATAAATCTTGCTGACAAATTCTTATGAAATATAAATGAACAAACAAATGCACAAGGAGAACTTCCATCATACCAGCCTCATGCTGAATTATAGGTCAGTTATGACAGAAGGTGTAGCTTCTGCCAAAGTTCACAAACCGCATTTAATTGCACAAGAATGTATTTCCAGTATGTAAAGTAAATAAATATATACTCTTACTCAGTGGACACATATTAGGAAATTTCTAGGCCTTTCATTTTCAAAATTATTTTAATGTCCATTGGAGTTAATTGGTTGTGTATTTTTCCCTTTTTCCTTTCTTCCCTCCAGCAAGGGCTCATGCTACTTACACAAGACTGTTACTGCTTTAAAGGCGCTAAACTGTTTCAGAAATGATATGCTTCCAACCTTATCTCAAATATAATTTCAAATTTGGCTTGGATGTAGGTTCATAGATAAAAATACAAGATAAATAAAAGCTGAATAAATGTTCACAAATTAAAAAAATGGCCTTCATGTCTTTCTGATCCATTTTTTTATTATTTAGCAAAAAAAACCTTGGTTTTCTCCATAGGCACATTATGTTTTTACTACAATGAAAAGGAGAGATGAACAGAAAGGTAGGAAGATTTAGTACATTTCGGATTTTTGTAAGATGATTTCCTTTGTAATTAAAGATTCCTTCCTTCCTTCCTTCCTTCCTTCCTTCCTTCCTTCCTTCCTTCCTTCCTTCCTTCCTTCCTTCCTTCCTTCCTTCCTTCCTTCCTTCCTTCCTTCCTTCCTTCCTTCCTTCCTTCCTTCCTTCCTTCCTTCCTTCCGACACTTCCTTCCGACACTTCCTTCCTTCCGACACTTCCTTCCTTCCGACACTTCCTTCCGACACTTCCTTCCTTCCGACACTTCCTTCCTTCCTTCCTTCCTTCCTTCCTTCCTTCCTTCCTTCCTTCCTTCCTTCCTTCCTTCCTTCCTTCCTTCCTTCCTTCCTTCCTTCCTTCCTTCCTTCCTTCCTTCCTTCTGACACTTCTTTCCGACACTTCCTTCCTTCCGACACTTCCTTCCTTCCGACACTTCCTTCCTTCCGACACTTCCTTCCGACATTTCCTTCCGACACTTCCTTCCTTCCTTCCTCCCGACACTTCCTTCTGACACTTCTTTCCGACACTTCCTTCTGAAACTTCCTTCCAACTCTTCCTTCCTACACTTCCCTCTGACACTTCCTTCCTTCTTTCACTTCCTTCCGACACTTCCATCCTTCCGACACTTCCTTCCTTCCTTCCGACAATTCCTTCCCTCACTTCCGACACTTCCTTCCGACACTTCCTTCCCTCACTTCCGACACTTCCTTCCGACACTTCCTTCCGACACTTCCTTCCGACACTTCCTTCCTTCCTTCCGACACTTCCTTACGACACTTCCTTCTGACACTTCCTTCAGACACTTCCTTCCGACACTTCCTTCCGACACTTCCTTCCTTCCTTCCTTCCTTCCTTCCTTCCTTCCTTCCTTCCTTCCTTCCTTCCTTCCTTCCTTCCTTCCTTCCTTCCTTCCTTCCTTCCTTCCGACACTTCCTTACGACACTTCCTTCGGACACTTCCTTCCTTCCGCCACTTCCTTCCTTCCGACACTTCCTTCTTTCCGACACTAACTTCCTTCCTTCCTTCCGACACTTACATCCTTCCGACACTTCCTTTCTTCGGACACTTCCCCCCTATCCGACACTTCCTTACTTCCGACACTTCCGCCCGACACTTCCTTCCTTCCTTGCGACACTTCCTTCCGACACTTCCTTACGACATTTCCTTCCTTCCGACACCTCCTTCTGACACTTACGACACTTCCTTCCGTCACTGCGACACTTCTTTAGACACTTCCTTCCTTCCTTCCTTCCTTCCTTCCTTCCTTCCTTCCTTCCTTCCTTCCTTCCTTCCTTCCTTCCTTCCGACACTTCCTTCCGACACTTCCTTCCGACACTTCCTTCCGACACTTCCTTCCTTCCGACACTTCCTTCCTTCCTTCCGACACTTCCTTCCAACACTTCCTTCCGACACTTCCTTCCGACACTTCCTTCCGACACTTCCTTCCGACACTTCCTTCCTTCCGACACTTCCTTCCGACACTTCCTTCCTTCCTTCCGACACTTCCTTCCTTCCGACAATTCCTTCCTTCCTTCCTTCCTTCCTTCCTTCCTTCCTTCCTTCCTTCCTTCCGACACTTCCTTCTGACACTTCCTTCCGACACTTCCTTCCGACACTTCCTTCCGACACTTCCTTCCGAAAGTTCCTTCCGACACTTCCTTCCGACACTTCCAGCACTTGCTTCCGACACTTCCGACACTTCCTTCTGACACTTCTTTACTTCCTTCCTTCCTTCCTTCCTTCCTTCCTTCCTTCCTTCCGACGCTTCCTTCCGACACGTCCTTCCGACACTTCCTTCCGACACATCCTTTGCCCACTTCCTTCCTTCCTTCCTTCCTTCCTTCCTTCCTTCCTTCCTTCCTTCCTTCCTTCCTTCCGACACTTCCTTCCTTCCGACACTTCCTTCTGACACTTCCTTCCGACACTTCCTTCCTTCCGACACTTCCTTCCTTCCCTCCTTCCTTCCTTCCTTCCTTCCTTCCTTCCTTCCTTCCTTCCTTCCTTCCTTCCTTCCTTCCTTCCTTCCGACACTTCCTTCCTTCCTTCCCTCCTTCCCTCCTTCCCTCCTTCCTTCCTTCCGACACTTACTTCCTTCCGACAGTTACTTCCTTCCTTCCTTCCTTCCGACACTTACTTCCTTCCGACATTTCCCTTCTTCGGACACTTCCTCCCTTCCGACACTTCCTTCATTCCGTCCTTCCTTACGAAACTTCCATCCGACAATTACTTCCGACACTTCCGACAGTTCCTTCTCACACTTCTTTCGTTCGTTCCTTCCTTCCGACACTTCCTTTCGACACTTCCTTCCTTCAGAAAATTTCTTCCAAGAATTCATTCATTCTGACCCCGCCTACCTTCGTTCCGACAATTCCTTCCAACCCTTCCTTCTGACACTTCCGTCCGACACTTCCTGCCTTCCGATATTTCCTCCGACAATTCCTTCCTTCCTTCCTTCCTTCCTTCCTTCCTTCCTTCCTTCCTTCCTTCCGACACTTACTTCCTTCCGACACTTCCTTACGACATTTCCTTCCTTCCGACACCTCCTTCTGACACTTACGACACTGCCTTCCGTCACTGCGACACTTCTTTAGACACTTCCTTCTGACACTTCCTTCCTTCCTTCCTTCCTTCCTTCCTTCCTTCCTTCCTTCCTTCCTTCCTTCCTTCCTTCCTTCCTTCCTTCCTTCCTTCCTTCCTTCCTTCCGACACTTCCTTCCTTCCTTCCTTCCTTCCTTCCTTCCTTCCTTCCTTCCTTCCTTCCTTCCTTCCTTCCTTCCTTCCTTCCTTCCTTCCTTCCTTCCTTCTTTCCTTCCTTCCGACACTTCCTTCCAACACTTCCTTCCGACACTTCCTTCCGACACTTCCTTCCGACACTTCCTTCCGACACTTACTTCCTTCCTTCCCTCCTTCCCTCCTTCCCTCCTTCCTTCCTTCCGACACTTACTTCCTTCCGACAGTTACTTCCTTCCTTCCTTCCTTCCTTCCTTCCTTCCTTCCTTCCTTCCTTCCTTCCTTCCTTCCTTCCTTCCTTCCTTCCTTCCGACACTTACTTCCTTCCGACATTTCCCTTCTTCGGACACTTCCTCCCTTCTGACACTTCCTTCCTTCCGTCCTTCCTTACGAAACTTCCATCCGACACTTCCTTCCTACACTTCCGACAGTTCCTTCTCACACTTCTTTCATTCCTTCCTTCCTTCCGACACTTGCTTCCGACACTTCCTTCCTTCAGAAAATTTCTTCCAAGAATTCATTCATTCTGACCCCGCCTTCCTTCGTTCCGACAATTCCTTCCGACCCTTCCTTCTGACACTTCCGTCCGACACTTCCTGCCTTCCGATATTTCCTCCGACAATTCCTTCCTTCCTTCCTTCCTTCCTTCCTTCCTTCCTTCCTTCCTTCCTTCCTACGCGTCCTTCCGACACTTCCTTCCTTCCTTCCTTCCTTCCTTCCTTCCTTCCTTCCTTCCTTCCTTCCTTCCTTCCTTCCTTCCTTCCTTCCTTCCTTCCTTCCTTCCTTCCTTCCGACACTTCCTTCCGACATTTCCTTCCGACACTTCCTTCCGACACTTCCTTCCGACACTTCCTTCCTTCCTTCCGATCCTTCCTTCCTTCCTTCCTTCCTTCCTTCCTTCCTTCCTTCCTTCCTTCCGACAACTCCGACACTTGCTTCCAACACTTCCGACACTTCATTCTGACACTTCTTTCCTTCCTTCCTTCCTTCCTTCCTTCCTTCCTTCCTTCCTTCCGACACTTCCTTCCTTCCGACACTTCCTTCCGACACTTCCTTCCGACACTTCCTTCCGACACTTCCTTCCTTCCGACACATCCGTCCTTCCTTCCTTCCTTCCTTCCTTCCTTCCTTCCTTCCTTCCGACACGTCCTTCCGACACTTCCTTCCGACACTTCCTTCCGACACGTCCTTCCGACACTTCCTTCCTTCCTTCCGACACTTCCTTCCAACATTTCCTTGTGACACTTCATTCTGACACTTCCTTCCGACACTTCCTTCGGACATTTCCTTCTTTCCGCCACTTCCTTCTTCCTTCCGACACTTCCTTCTTTCTGACACTACCTTCCTTCCTTCCTTCCGACACTTACTTCCTTCCGACACTTCCTTTCTTCGGACACTTCCTCCCTACCGACACTTCCTTCCTTCCTTGCGACACTTCCTTCCGACACTTCCTTACGACATTTCCTTCCTTCCGACACGTCCTTCTGACACTTCCGACACTTCCTTCCGTCACTGTGACACTTCTTTAGACACTTCCTTCTGACCCTTCCTTCCTTCCTTCCTTCCTTCGTTCCGACACTTCCTTCCTTCCTTCCTTCCTTCCTTCCTTCCTTCCTTCCTTCCTTCCTTCCTTCCGACACTTACTTCCTTCCTTCCTTCCTTTCTTCGGACACTTCCTCCCTTCCGACACTTCCTTCCTTCCGACACTCCCGTCCGACACATCCTTCCTTCCTTGCGACACTTCCTTCCGACACTTCCTTCCTACACGTCAATCTGACACTTCCTTTCGACATTTCCTTCCCACACTTCCTTCTGACACTTATGACACTTCCTTCTGTCACTGCCGACACTTCTTTAGAAACTTCCTTCTGACACTTCCTTCCATCCTTCCGACATTTCCTTCCTTCCTTCCTTCCTTCCTTCCCTCCTTACTTCCTTCCTTCCTTCCAACACTTCCTTCCGACACTTCCTTCCGACACTTCCTTCGGAAATTTCCTTCTTTCCGCCATTTCCTTCTTCCTTCCGACACTTCCTTTTTTCTGACACTACCTTCCTTCCTTCCTTCCGACACTTACTTCCTTCCGACACTTCCTTTCTTTGGACACTTCCTCCCTTCCGACACTTCCTTCCTTCCTTGCGACACTTCCTTCCGACACATCCTTACGACATTTCCTTCCTTCCGACACGTCCTTCTGACACTTACGACACTTCCTTCCGTCACTGCGACACTTCTTTAGACACTTCCTTCTGACACTTCCTTCCTTCCTTCCTTCCTTCCTTCCTTCCTTCCTTCCTTCCTTCCTTCCTTCCTTCCTTCCGACACTTCCGTCCGACATTTCCTTCCGACACTTCCTTCCGACACTTCCTTCCGACACTTCCTTCCTTCCGACACTTCCTTCCTTCCTTCCTTCCTTCCTTCCTAACTTCTGACACTTCCTTCCGACACTTCCTTCCGACAACTCCGACACTTGCTTCCGACACTTCCGGCACTTCCTTCTGACACTTCTTTCCTTCCTTCCTTCCTTCCTTCCTTCCTTCCTTCCTTCCTTCCGACACTTCCTTCCGACACTTCCTTCCGACACTTCCTTCCGACACTTCCTTCCGACACTTTCTTCCTTCCTTCCGACACTTCCTTCTTTCCGACACTTCCTTCCTTCCTTCCTTCCTTCCGACACTTACTTCCTTCCGACAGTTCCTTTCTTCGGACACTTCCTCCCTTCCGACACTCCCGTCCGACACACCTTCCTTCCTTGCGACACTTCCTTCCGACACTTCCTTCCTACACTTCCATCCGACACTTCCTTCCGACACTTCCTTCTGACACTTCTTTCCATCCTTCCGACATTTCCTTCCTTCCTTCCTTCCTTCCTTCCTTCCTTCCTTCCTTCCGACACTTCCTTCCGACACTTCCTTCCGACACTTCCTTCCGACACTTCCTTCCGACACTTCCTTCCTTCCGACACTTCCTTCCTTCCTTCCGACACTTCCATACGACACTTCCTTCGGACACTTCCTTCTTTCCGCCACTTCCTTCCTTCCTTCCGACACTTCCTTCTTTCCGACACTACCTTCCTTCCTTCCTTCCTTCCTTCCTTCCTTCCTTCCTTCCGACACTTACTTCCTTCCGACACTTCCTTCCTTCCGACACTAGCTTCCTTCCTTCCTTCCGACACTTACTTCCTTCCGACACTTCCTTTCTTCGGACACTTCCTCCCTTCCGACACTTTCCTTCTTCCGACACTCCCGTCCGACAATTCCTGCCTTCCTTGCGACACTTCCTTCCGACACTTCCTTCCCACACTTCCATCCGACACTTCCTTTCGACAATTCCTTCCTTCCGACACGTCCTTCTGACACTTACGACACTTCCTTCTGTCACTGCCGACACTTCTTTCGACACTTCCTTCTGACACTTCAATCCATCCTTCAGATATTTCCTTCCTTCCTTCCTTCCAACACTTCCGTCCGACATTTCCTTCCGACACTTCCTTCCGACACTTCCTTCCGACACTTCCTTCCTTCCTTCCGACCCTTCCTTCCTTTCTTCCTTCCTTCCGACACTTCCTTCTTTCCGACACTTCCTTCCTTCCTTCCTTCCGACACTTACTTCCTTCCGACAGTTCCTTTCTTCGGACACTTCCTCCCTTCCGACACTCCCGTCCGACACACCTTCCTTCCTTGCGACACTTCCTTCCGACACTTCCTTCCTACACTTCCATCCGACACTTCCTTCCGACACTTCCTTCTGACACTTACGACACTTTCTTCTGTCACTGCCGACACTTCCTTAGAAACTTCATTCTGACACTTCTTTCCATCCTTCCGACATTTCCTTCCTTCCTTCCTTCCTTCCTTCCTTCCTTCCTTCCTTCCTTCCGACACTTCCTTCCGACACTTCCTTCCTTCCTTCCGACACTTCCTTCCGACACTTCCTTCCGACACTTCCTTCCGACACTTCCTTCCTTCCGACACTTCCTTCCTTCCTTCCGACACTTCCATACGACACTTCCTTCGGACACTTCCTTCTTTCCGCCACTTCCTTCCTTCCTTCCGACACTTCCTTCTTTCCGACACTACCTTCCTTCCTTCCTTCCTTCCTTCCTTCCTTCCTTCCGACACTTACTTCCTTCCGACACTTCCTTCCTTCCGACACTAGCTTCCTTCCTTCCTTCCGACACTTACTTCCTTCCGACACTTCCTTTCTTCGGACACTTCCTCCCTTCCGACACTTTCCTTCTTCCGACACTCCCGTCCGACAATTCCTGCCTTCCTTGCGACACTTCCTTCCGACACTTCCTTCCCACACTTCCATCCGACACTTCCTTTCGACAATTCCTTCCTTCCGACACGTCCTTCTGACACTTACGACACTTCCTTCTGTCACTGCCGACACTTCTTTCGACACTTCCTTCTGACACTTCAATCCATCCTTCAGACATTTCCTTCCTTCCTTCCTTCCTTCCGACACTTCCGTCCAACATTTCCTTCCGACACTTCCTTCCGACACTTCCTTCCGACACTTCCTTCCTTCCGACACTTCCTTCCGACACTTCCTTCCAACACTTCCTTCCTTCCTTCCGACACTTCCTTCCGACACATCCTTCCGACACTTCCTTCAGACACTTCCTTCCTTCCTTCCTTCCTTCCTTCCTTCCTTCCTTCCTTCCTTCCTTCCTTCCTTCCTTCCTTCCTTCCTTCCGACACTTCCTTCTTTCCGACACTTCCTTCCTTCCTTCCTTCCTTCCTTCGTTCCTTCCTTCCTTCCTTCCTTCCTTCCTTCCTTCCTTCCTTCCGACACTTACTTCATTCCGACAGTTCCTTTCTTCGGATACTTCCTCCCTTCCGACACTCCCGTCCGGCACACCTTCCTTCCTTGCGACACTTCCTTCCGACACTTCCTTCCTACACTTCCATCCGACACTTCCTTCCGACACTTCCTTCTGATACTTACGACACTTTCTTCTGTCACTGCCGACACTTCTTTAGAAACTTCCTTCTGACACTTCTTTCCATCCTTCCGACATTTCCTTCCTTCCTTCCTTCCTTCCTTCCTTCCTTGCGACACTTCCTTCCGACACTTCCTTCCGACACTTCCTTCCGACACTTCCTTCCGACACTTTCTTCCTTCCTTCCGACACTTCCTTCTTTCCGACACTTCCTTCCTTCCTTCCTTCCTTCCGACACTTACTTCCTTCCGACAGTTCCTTTCTTCGGACACTTCCTCCCTTCCGACACTCCCGTCCGACACACCTTCCTTCCTTGCGACACTTCCTTCCGACACTTCCTTCCTACACTTCCATCCGACACTTCCTTCCGACACTTCCTTCTGACACTTACGACACTTTCTTCTGTCACTGCCGACACTTCCTTAGAAACTTCCTTCTGACACTTCTTTCCATCCTTCCGACATTTCCTTCCTTCCTTCCTTCCTTCCTTCCTTCCTTCCTTCCTTCCGACACTTCCTTCCGACACTTCCTTCCGACACTTCCTTCCGACACTTCCTTCCGACACTTCCTTCCTTCCGACACTTCCTTCCTTCCTTCCGACACTTCCATACGACACTTCCTTCGGACACTTCCTTCTTTCCGCCACTTCCTTCCTTCCTTCCGACACTTCCTTCTTTCCGACACTACCTTCCTTCCTTCCTTCCTTCCTTCCTTCCTTCCTTCCTTCCGACACTTACTTCCTTCCGACACTTCCTTCCTTCCGACACTGGCTTCCTTCCTTCCTTCCGACACTTACTTCCTTCCGACACTTCCTTTCTTCGGACACTTCCTCCCTTCCGACACTTTCCTTCTTCCGACACTCCCGTCCGACAATTCCTGCCTTCCTTGCGACACTTCCTTCCGACACTTCCTTCCCACACTTCCATCCGACACTTCCTTTCGACAATTCCTTCCTTCCGACACGTCCTTCTGACACTTACGACACTTCCTTCTGTCACTGCCGACACTTCTTTCGACACTTCCTTCTGACACTTCAATACATCCTTCAGACATTTCCTTCCTTCCTTCCTTCCAACACTTCCGTCCGACATTTCCTTCCGACACTTCCTTCCGACACTTCCTTCCGACACTTCCTTCCTTCCTTCCGACCCTTCCTTCCTTTCTTCCTTCCTTCCGACACTTCCTTCTTTCCGACACTTCCTTCCTTCCTTCCTTCCGACACTTACTTCCTTCCGACAGTTCCTTTCTTCGGACACTTCCTCCCTTCCGACACTCCCGTCCGACACACCTTCCTTCCTTGCGACACTTCCTTCCGACACTTCCTTCCTACACTTCCATCCGACACTTCCTTCCGACACTTCCTTCTGACACTTACGACACTTTCTTCTGTCACTGCCGACACTTCCTTAGAAACTTCATTCTGACACTTCTTTCCATCCTTCCGACATTTCCTTCCTTCCTTCCTTCCTTCCTTCCTTCCTTCCGACACTTCCTTCCGACACTTCCTTCCGACACTTCCTTCCGACACTTCCTTCCGACACTTCCTTCCTTCCGACACTTCCATACGACACTTCCTTCGGACACTTCCTTCTTTCCGCCACTTCCTTCCTTCCTTCCGACACTTCCTTCTTTCCGACACTACCTTCCTTCCTTCCTTCCTTCCTTCCTTCCTTCCGACACTTACTTCCTTCCGACACTTCCTTCCTTCCGACACTAGCTTCCTTCCTTCCTTCCGACACTTACTTCCTTCCGACACTTCCTTTCTTCGGACACTTCCTCCCTTCCGACACTTTCCTTCTTCCGACACTCCCGTCCGACAATTCCTGCCTTCCTTGCGACACTTCCTTCCGACACTTCCTTCCCACACTTCCATCCGACACTTCCTTTCGACAATTCCTTCCTTCCGACACGTCCTTCTGACACTTACGACACTTCCTTCTGTCACTGCCGACACTTCTTTCGACACTTCCTTCTGACACTTCAATCCATCCTTCAGACATTTCCTTCCTTCCTTCCTTCCTTCCGACACTTCCGTCCAACATTTCCTTCCGACACTTCCTTCCGACACTTCCTTCCGACACTTCCTTCCTTCCGACACTTCCTTCCGACACTTCCTTCCAACACTTCCTTCCTTCCTTCCGACACTTCCTTCCGACACATCCTTCCGACACTTCCTTCAGACACTTCCTTCCTTCCTTCCTTCCTTCCTTCCTTCCTTCCTTCCTTCCTTCCTTCCTTCCTTCCTTCCTTCCGACACTTCCTTCTTTCCGACACTTCCTTCCTTCCTTCCTTCCTTCCTTCCTTCCTTCCTTCCTTCCTTCCTTCCTTCCTTCCTTCCTTCCTTCCTTCCTTCCTTCCTTCCTTCCTTCCTTCCTTCCTTCCTTCCTTCCTTCCTTCCTTCCTCCTTCCTTCCTTCCTTCCTTCCTTCCTTCCTTCCTTCCTTCCTTCCTTCCTTCCGACACTTACTTCATTCCGACAGTTCCTTTCTTCGGATACTTCCTCCCTTCCGACACTCCCGTCCGGCACACCTTCCTTCCTTGCGACACTTCCTTCCGACACTTCCTTCCTACACTTCCATCCGACACTTCCTTCCGACACTTCCTTCTGATACTTACGACACTTTCTTCTGTCACTGCCGACACTTCTTTAGAAACTTCCTTCTGACACTTCTTTCCATCCTTCCGACATTTCCTTCCTTCCTTCCTTCCTTCCTTCCTTCCTTCCTTCCTTCCTTCCTTCCGACACTTCCTTCCGACACTTCCTTCCGACACTTCCTTCCGACACTTCCTTCCTTCCGACACTTCCTTCCTTCCTTCCGACACTTCCATACGACACTTCCTTCGGACACTTCCTTCTTTCCGCCACTTCCTTCCTTGCTTCCGACACTTCCTTCTTTCCGACACTACCTTCCTTCCTTCCTTCCTTCCGACACTTACTTCCTTCCGACACTTCCTTTCTTCGGACACTTCCTCCCTTCCGACACTTCCTTCCTTCCGACTCTTCCGTCCGACACTTCCTTCCTTCCTTGCGACAGTTCCTTCCGACATTTCCTTACGACATTTCCTTCCTTCCGACACCTCCTTCTGACACTTACGACACTGCCTTCCGTCACTGCGACACTTCTTTAGACACTTCCTTCTGACACTTCCTTCCTTCCTTCCTTCCTTCCTTCCTTCCTTCCTTCCTTCCTTCCTTCCTTCCTTCCTTCCTTCCTTCCTTCCTTCCTTCCTTCCTTCCTTCCTTCCTTCCTTCCTTCCTTCCTTCCTTCCTCCCTCCCTTCCTCCCTCCCTTCCTTCCTTCCTTCCTTCCTTCCGAAACTTCCGAAACTTCCGAAACTTCCGAAACTTCCGAAACTTCCGAAACTTCCTTCCTTCCGAAACTTCCTTCCGACACTTCCTTCCTTCCTTCCTTCCTTCCGACACTTCCTTCCGACAATTCCTTCTGTCACTCCCTTCCTTCCTTCCTTCCTTCCTTCCTTCCTTCCTTCCTTCCTTCCTTCCTTCCTTCCTTCCTTCCTTCCTTCCTTCCGACACTTACTTCATTCCGACAGTTCCTTTCTACGGACACTTCCTCCCTTCCGACACTTCCTTCCTTCCGACACTCCCGTCCGACACATCCTTCCGACACTTCCTTGCGGCACTTCCTTCCGACACTTCCTTCCTACACTTCAATCCGACACTTCCTTTCGACATTTCCTTCCCACACTTCCTTCTGACACTTACGACACTTCCTTCTGTCACTGCCGACACTTCTTTAGAAACTTCCTTCTGACACTTCCTTCCATCCTTCCGACATTTCCTTCCTTCCTTCCTTCCTTCCCTCCTTACTTCCTTCCTTCCTTCCGACACTTCCTTCCGACACTTCCTTCCGACACTTCCTTCGGAAATTTCCTTCTTTCCGCCACTTCCTTCTTCCTTCCGACACTTCCTTTTTTCTGACACTACCTTCCTTCCTTCCTTCCGACACTTACTTCCTTCCGACACTTCCTTTCTTTGGACACTTCCTCCCTTCCGACACTTCCTTCCTTCCTTGCGACACTTCCTTCCGACACATCCTTACGACATTTCCTTCCTTCCGACACGTCCTTCTGACACTTACGACACTTCCTTCCGTCACTGCGACACTTCTTTAGACACTTCCTTCTGACACTTCCTTCCTTCCTTCCTTCCTTCCTTCCTTCCTTCCTTCCGACACTTCCGTCCGACATTTCATTCCGACACTTCCTTCCGACACTTCCTTCCGACACTTCCTTCCTTCCTTCCGACACTTCCTTCCTTCCTTCCTTCCTTCCTTACTTCTGACACTTCCTTCCGACACTTCCTTCCGACAACTCCGACACTTGCTTCCGACACTTCCGGCACTTCCTTCTGACACTTCTTTCCTTCCTTCCTTCCTTCCTTCCTTCCTTCCTTCCTTCCTTCCTTCCTTCCTTCCTTCCTTCCTTCCGACACTTCCTTCTTTCCGACACTTCCTTCCTTCCTTCCTTCCGACACTTACTTCCTTCCGACAGTTCCTTTCTTCGGACACTTCCTCCCTTCCGACACTCCCGTCCGACACACCTTCCTTCCTTGTGACACTTCCTTCCGACACTTCCTTCCTACACTTCCATCCGACACTTCCTTCCGACACTTCCTTCTGACACTTACGACACTTTCTTCTGTCACTGCCGACACTTCTTTAGAAACTTCCTTCTGACACTTCTTTCCATCCTTCCGACATTTCCTTCCTTCCTTCCTTCCTTCCTTCCTTCCTTCCTTCCTTCCTTCCTTCCTTCCTTCCTTCCTTCCTTCCTTCCGACACTTCCTTCCGACACTTCCTTCCGACACTTCCTTCCGACACTTCCTTCCGACACTTCCTTCCGACACTTCCTTCCGACACTTCCTTCCTTCCGACACTTCCTTCCTTCCTTCCGACACTTCCATACGACACTTCCTTCGGACACTTCCTTCTTTCCGCCACTTCCTTCCTTCCTTCCGACACTTCCTTCTTTCCGACACTACCTTCCTTCCTTCCTTCCTTCCGACACTTACTTCCTTCCGACACTTCCTTCCTTCCGACACTACCTTCCTTCCTTCCTTCCGACACTTACTTCCTTCCGACACTTCCTTTCTTCGGACACTTCCTCCCTTCCGACACTTTCCTTCTTCCCGACACTCCCGTCCGACAATTCCTGCCTTCCTTGCGACACTTCCTTCCGACACTTCCTTCCCACACTTCCATCCGACACTTCCTTTCGACAATTCCTTCCTTCCGACACGTCCTTCTGACACTTACGACACTTCCTTCTGTCACTGCCGACACTTCTTTCGACACTTCCTTCTGACACTTCAATCCATCCTTCAGACATTTCCTTCCTTCCTTCCTTCCTTCTTCCGACACTTCCGTCCGACATTTCCTTCCGACACTTCCTTCCGACACTTCCTTCCGACACTTCCTTCCGACACTTCCTTCCTTCTTCCGACCCTTCCTTCCTTCCTTCCTTCCTTCCTTCCTTCCTTCCTTCCGACACTTCCTTCCGACACTCCTTCCGACACTTCCTTCCAACACTTCCTTCCTTCCGACACTTCCTTCCTTCCGACACTTCCTTCCTTCCTTCCTTCCTTCCTTCCTTCCTTCCTTCCGACACATCCTTCCGACACTTCCTTCAGACACTTCCTTCCTTCCTTCCTTCCTTCCTTCCTTCCTTCCTTCCTTCCTTCCTTCCTTCCTTCCTTCCTTCCTTCCTTCCTTCCTTCCTTCCGACACTTCCTTCTTTCCGACACTTCCTTCCTTCCTAACTTCCTTCCTTCCTTCCTTCCTTCCTTCCTTCCTTCCTTCCTTCCTTCCTTCCGACACTTCCTTCTTTCCGACACTTCCTTCCTTCCTTCCTTCCTTCCTTCCTTCCTTCCTTCCTTCCGACACTTCCTTCCGACACTTCCTTCCGACACTTCCTTCGACACTTCCTTCCGACACTTCCTTCCTTCCGACACTTCCTTCCTTCCTTCCGACACTTCCATACGACACTTCCTTCGGACACTTCCTTCTTTCCGCCACTTCCTTCCTTCCTTCCGACACTTCCTTCTTTCCGACACTACCTTCCTTCCTTACTTCCTTCCGACACTTACTTCCTTCCGACACTTCCTTCCTTCCGACACTAGCTTCCTTCCTTCCTTCCGACACTTACTTCCTTCCGACACTTCCTTTCTTCGGACACTTCCTCCTTCCGACACTTTCCTTCTTCCGACACTCCCGTCCGACAATTCCTGCCTTCCTTGCGACACTTCCTTCCGACACTTCCTTCCCACACTTCCATCCGACACTTCCTTTCGACAATTCCTTCCTTCCGACACGTCTTCTGACACTTACGACACTTCCTTCTGTCACTGCCGACATTTCTTTCGACACTTCCTTCTGACACTTCAATCCATCCTTCAGACATTTCCTTCCTTCCTTCCTTCCTTCCGACACTTCCGTCCGACATTTCCTTCCGACACTTCCTTCCGACAGTTCCTTCCGACACTTCCTTCCGACACTTCCTTCCTTCCTTCCGACCCTTCCTTCCTTCCTTCCTTCCGACACTTCCTTCCGACACTTCCTTCCGACACTTCCTTCCAAACACTTCCTTCCTTCTTTCCTTCCTTCCTTCCGACACTTCTTCCTTCCTTCCGACACTTCCTTCCGACACATCCTTCCGACACTTCCTTCAGACACTTCCCTTCCTTCCTTCCTTCCTTCCTTCCTTCCTTCCTTCCTTCCTTCCTTCCTTCCTTCCTTCCTTCGACACTTCCTTCTTTCCGACACTTCCTTCCTTCCTTCCTTCCTTCCTTCCTTCCTCCTTCCTTCCTTCCTTCCTTCCTTCCTTCCTTCCTTCCTTCCTTCCTTCCTTCCTTCCTTCCTTTCCTTCCTTCCTTCCTTCCTTCCTTCCTTCCTTCCTTCCTTCCTCCCTCCCTCCCTCCCTCCCTCCCTCCCTCCCTCCCTCCCTTCCTTCCTTCCTTCCTTCCGACACTTACTTCATTCCGACAGTTCCTTTCTTCGGACACTTCCTCCCTTCCGACAGTTCCTTCCTTCCGACACTCCCGTCCGACACATCCTTCCTTCCTTGCGACACTTCCTTCCGACACTTCCTTCCTACACTTCAATCCGACACTTCCTTTCGACATTTCCTTCCCACACTTCCTTCTGACACTTACGACACTTCCTTCTGTCACTGCCGACACTTCTTTAGAAACTTCCTTCTGACACTTCCTTCCATCCTTCCGACATTTCCTTCCTTCCTTCCTTCCTTCCTTCCTTCCTTCCTTCCCTTCCTTCCTTCCTTCCTTCCTTCATTCCTTCCTTCCTTCCTTCCTTCCCTCCTTACTTCTTCCTTCCTTCCGACACTTCCTTCCGACACTTCCTTCCGAAACTTCCTTCGGAAATTTCCTTCTTTCCGCCAACTTCCTTCTCCTTCCGACACTTCCTTTTTCTCTGACACTACCTTCCTTCCTTCTTCCGACACTTACTTCCTTCCGACACTTCCTTTCTTTGGACACTTCCTCCCTTCCGACACTTCCTTCCTTCCTTGCGACACTTCCTTCGACACATCCTTACGACATTTCCTTCCTTCCGACACGTCCTTCTGACACTTACGACACTTCCTTCCGTCACTGCGACACTTCTTTAGACACTTCCTTCTGACACTTCCTTCCTTCCTTCCTTCCTTCCTTCCTTCCGACACTTCCGTCCGACATTTCCTTCCGACACTTCCTTCCGACACTTCCTTCCGACACTTCCTTCCTTCCTTCCGACACTTCCTTCCTTCCTTCCTTCCTTCCTTACTTCTGACACTTCCTTCCGACACTTCCTTCCGACAACTCCGACACTTGCTTCCGACACTTCCGGCACTTCCTTCTGACACTTCTTTCCTTCCTTCCTTCCTTCCTTCCTTCCTTCCTTCCTTCCTACACTTCCTTCTTTCCGACACTTCCTTCCTTCCTTCCTTCCGACACTTACTTCCTTCCGACAGTTCCTTTCTTCGGACACTTCTCCCTTCCGACACTCCCGTCCGACACACCTTCCTTCCTTGCGACACTTCCTTCCGACACTTCCTTCCTACACTTCCATCCGACACTTCCTTCCGACACTTCCTTCTGACACTTACGACACTTTCTTCTGTCACTGCCGACACTTCCTTAGAAACTTCCTTCTGACACTTCTTTCCGTCCTTCCGACATTTTCCTTCCTTCCTTCCTTCCTTCCTTCCTTCCTTCCATCCGACACTTCCTTCCGACACTTCCTTCCGACACTTCCTTCCGACACTTCCTTCCTTCCGACACTTCCTTCCTTCCTTCCGACACTTCCATACGACACTTCCTTCGGACACTTCCTTCTTTCCGCCACTTCCCTTCCTTCCTTCCGACACTTCCTTCTTTCCGACACTACCTTCCTTCCTTACTTCCTTCCGACACTTACTTCCTTCCGACACTTCCTTCCTTCCGACACTAGCTTCCTTCCTTCCTTCCGACACTTACTTCTTTCCGACACTTCCTTTCTTCGGACACTTCCTCCCTTCCGACACTTTTCCTTCTTCCGACACTCCCGTCCGACAATTCCCTGCCTTCCTTGCGACACTTCCTTCCGACACTTCCTTCCCACACTTCCATCCGACACTTCCTTTCGACAATTCCTTCCTTCCGACACGTCCTTCTGACACTTACGACACTTCCTTCTGTCACTGCCGACACTTCTTTCGACACTTCCTTCTGACACTTCAATCCATCCTTCAGACATTTCCTTCCTTCCTTCCTTCCTTCCTTCCTTCCTTCCGACACTTCCGTCCGACATTTCCTTCCGACACTTCCTTCCGACACTTCCTTCCGACACTTCCTTCCGACACTTCCTTCCTTCCTTCCGACCCTTCCTTCCTTCCTTCCTTCCTTCCTTCCTTCCGACACTTCCTTCCGACACTTCCTTCCGACACTTCCTTCCAACACTTCCTTCCTTCCGACACTTCCTTCCTTCCGACACTTCCTTCCTTCCTTCCTTCCGACACTTCCTTCCGACACATCCTTCCGACACTTCCTTCAGACACTTCCTTCCTTCCTTCCTTCCTTCCTTCCTTCCTCTTCCTTCCTTCCTTCCTTCCTTCCTTCCTTCCTTCCTTCCTTCCTTCCTTCCTTCCTTCCTTCCGACCACTTCCTTCTTTCCGACACTTCCTTCCTTCCTTCCTTCCTTCCTTCCTTCCTTCCTTCCTTCCTTCCTTCCTTCCTTCCTTCCTTCCTTCCTTCCCTTCCTTCCTTCCTTCCTTCCTTCCTTCCTTCCTCCTCCCTCCCTCCCTCCCTCCCTCCCTCCCTCTCCCTCCCTTCCTTCCTTCCTCCTTCCTGCCTTCCTTCCTTCCTTCCTTCCTTCCTTCTTTCCTTCCTTCCTTCCTTTCCGACACTTCCTTCCGACACTTCCTTCCTTCCTTCCTTCTATTTTCTTCCTTCGGAACTTCCTTCCGACACTTCCTTCCTTCCTTCCTTCCTTCCTTCCTTCCTTCCTTCCTTCCTTCGCTATTCCTTCCTTCCTTCCTTCCTTCCTTCCTTCCTTCCTTCCTTCCTCCTTCCTTCTCCTTCCTTCCTTCCTTCCTCCGACACTTCCTTCCGACAATTCCTTCTGTCACTCCCTTCCTTCCTTCCTTCCTTCCTTCCTTCCTTCCTTCCTTCCTTCTCTTCCTTCCTTCCTTCCTTCTTCCTTCCTTCCTTCCTTCCTTCCTTCCTTCCTTCCTTCTTCCTTCCTTCCTTCCTTCCTTCCTTCCTTCCTTCCTTCCCACACTTACTTCATTCCGACAGTTCCTTTCTTCGGACACTTCCTCCCTTCCGACAGTTCCTTCCTTCCGACACTCCCGTCCGACACATCCTTCCTTCCTTGCGACACTTCCTTCCGACACTTCCTTCCTACACTTCAATCCGACACTTCCTTTCGACATTTCCTTCCACACTTCCTTCTGACACTTACGACACTTCCTTCTGTCACTGCCGACACTTCTTTAGAAACTTCCTTCTGACACTTCCTTCCATCCTTCCGACATTTCCTTCCTTCCTTCCTTCCTTCCTTCCTTCCTTCCTTCTTCCTTCCTTCCTTCCTTCCTTCCTTCCTTCCTTCCTTCCTTCCTTCCTTCCTTCCCTCCTTACTTCCTTCCTTCCTTCCGACACTTCCTTCCGACACTTCCTTCGACACTTCCTTCGGAAATTTCCTTCTTTCCGCCACTTCCTTCTTCCTTCCGACACTTCCTTTTTTCTGACAATACCTTCCTTCCTTCCTTCCGACACTTACTTCCTTCCGACACTTCCTTTCTTTGGACACTTCCTCCCTTCCGACACTTCCTTCCTTCCTTGCGACACTTCCTTCCGACACATCCTTACGACATTTCCTTCCTTCCGACACGTCCTTCTGACACTTACGACACTTCCTTCCGTCACTGCGACACTTCTTTAGACACTTCCTTCTGACACTTCCTTCCTTCCCTTCCTTCCTTCCTTCCTTCCTTCCTTCCTTCCGACACTTCCGTCCGACATTTCCTTCCGACACTTCCTTCCGACACTTCCTTCCGACACTTCCTTCCTTCCTTCCGACACTTCCTTCCTTCCTTCCTTCCTTCCTTACTTCTGACACTTCCTTCCGACACTTCCTTCCGACAACTCCGACACTTGCTTCTGACACTTCCGGCACTTCCTTCTGACACTTCTTTCCTTCCTTCCTTCCTTCCTTCCTTCCTTCCTTCCTTCCTTCCTTCCTTCCTTCCTTCATTCCTTCTTCCTTCCTTCCTTCCTTCCTTCCTTCCTTCCTTCCTTCCTTCCTTCCTTCCTTCCTTCCTTCCTTCCTTCCTTCCTTCCTTCCTTCCTTCCTTCCTTCCTTCATTTCCTTCTTTCCGACACTTCCTTCCTTCCTTCCTTCCGACACTTACTTCCTTCCGACAGTTCCTTTCTTCGGACACTTCCTCCCTTCCGACACTCCCGTCCGACACACCTTCCTTCCTTGCGACACTTCCTTCCGACACTTCCTTCCTACACTTCCATCCCGACACTTCCTTCCGACACTTCCTTCTGACACTTACGACACTTTCTTCTGTCACTGCCGACACTTCCTTAGAAACTTCCTTCTGACACTTCTTTCCATCCTTCCGACATTTCCTTCCTTCCTTCCTTCCTTCCTTCCTTCCTTCCTTCCTTCCTTCCTTCCTTCCTTCCGACACTTCCTTCCGACACTTCCTCCGACACTTCCTTCCGACACTTCCTTCCTTCCGACACTTCCTTCCTTCTTCCGACACTTCCATACGACACTTCCTTCGGACACTTCCTTCTTTCCGCCACTTCCTTCCTTCCTTCCTTCCGACACTTCCTTCTTTCCGACACTACCTTCCTTCCTTACTTCCTTCCGACACTTACTTCCTTCCGACACTTCCTTCCTTCCGACACTAGCTTCCTTCCTTCCTTCCGACACTTACTTCCTTCCGACACTTCCTTTCTTCGGACACTTCCTCCCTTCCGACACTTTCCTTCTTCCGACACTCCCGTCCGACAATTCCTGCCTTCCTTGCGACACGTCCTTCCGACACTTCCTTCCCACACTTCCATCCGACACTCCTTTCGACAATTCCTTCCTTCCGACACGTCCTTCTGACACTTACGACACTTCCTTCTGTCACTGCCGACACTTCTTTCGACACTTCCTTCTGACACTTCAATCCATCCTTCAGACATTTCCTTCCTTCCTTCCTTCCTTCCGACACTTCCGTCCGACATTTCCTTCCCACACTTCCTTCCGACACTTCCTTCCGACACTTCCTTCCGACACTTCCTTCCTTCCTTCCGACCCTTCCTTCCTTCCTTCCTTCCTTCCTTCCTTCCTTCCTTCCTTCCTTCCTTCCAGACACTTCCTTCCGACACTTCCTTCAGACACTTCCTTCCAACACTTCCTTCCTTCCGACACTTCCTTCCTTCCGACACTTCCTTCCTTCCTTCCGACACTTCCTTCCGACACATCCTTCCGACACTTCCTTCGACCTTCCTTCAGACACTCTCCTTCCTTCCTTCCTTCCTTCCTTCCTTCCTTCCTTCCTTCCTTCCTTCCTTCCTTCCTTCCTTCCTTCCTTCCTTCCTTCCTTCCTTCCTTTCCTTCCTTCCTTCCTTCCTTCCGACACTTCCTTCTTCCGACACTTCCTTCCTTCCTTCCTTCCTTCCTTCCTTCCTTCCTTCCTTCCTTCCTTCCTTCCTTCCTTCCTTCCTTCCGACACTTACTTCATTCCGACAGTTCCTTTCTTCGGACACTTCCTCCCTTCCGACACTCCGTCCGACACACCTTCCTTCCTTGCGACACTTCCTTCCGACACTCCTTCCTACACTTCCATCCGACACTTCCTTCCGACACTTCCTTCTGATACTTACGACACTTTCTTCTGTCACTGCGACACTTCTTTAGAAAGTTCCTTCTGACCACTTCTTTTCCATCCTTCCGACATTTCCTTCCTTCCTTCCTTCCTTCCTTCCTTCCATTCCTGCCTTCCTTCCTTCCTTCCTTCCTTCCTTCCGACACTTCCCTTCCGACACTTTCTTCCGACACTTCCTTCCTTCCGACACTTCCTTCCTTCCTTCCGACACTTCCATACGACACTTCCTTCGGACACTTCCTTCTTTCCGCCACTTCCTTCCTTCCTTCCGACACTTCCTTCTTTCCGACACTACCTTCCTTCCTTCCTTCCTTCCGACACTTACTTCCTTCCAACACTTCCTTTCTTCGGACACTTCCTCCTTCCGACACTTCCTTCCTTCCGACTCTTCCGTCCGACACTTCCTTCCTTCCTTGCGACAGTTCCTTCCGACACTTCCTTACGACATTTCCTTCCTTCCGACACCTCCTTCTGACACTTACGACACTGCCTTCCGTCACTGTGACACTTCTTTAGACACTTCCTTCTGACACTTCCTTCCTTCCTTCCTTCCTTCCTTCCTTCCTTCCTTCCTTCCTTCCTTGCGACACTTCCTTCCGACACTTCCTTCCTTCCTTTCCTTCCTTCCTTCCTTCCTTCTCCTTCCTTCCTTCCTTCCTTCCTTCCTTCCTTCCTTCCTTCCTTCCTTCCTTCCGACACTTCCTTCCGACACTTCCTTCCTTCCTTCCTTCCTTCCTTCCTTCCTTCCTTCTTCCTTCCTTCCTTCCTTCCTTCCTTCCTTCCTTCCTTCCTTCCTTCCTTCCTTCCTTCTATTTTCCTTCCTTTCGAAACTTCCTTCCGACACTTCCTTCCTTCCTTCCTTCCTTCCTTCCTTCCTTCCTTCCTTCCTTCCTTCCTTCCTTCCTTCCTTCCTTCCTCCTTCCTTCCTTCCTTCCTTCCTTCCTTCCGACACTTCCTTCCGACAATTCCTTCTGTCACTCCTTCCTTCCTTCCTTCCTTCCTTCCTTCCTTCCTTCCTTCCTTCCTTCCTTCCTTCCTTCCTTCCTTCCTTCCTTCCGACAATTCCTTCTGACAATTCCTGCTGGACAATTCCTTCCGACAATTACTTCTGTCACTCCCTTCCTTCCTTCCTTCCTTCCTTCCTTCCTTCCTTCCTTCCTTCCTTCCTTCCTTCCTTCCTTCCTTCCTTCCTTCCTTCCTTCCTTCCTTCCGACGCTTCTTTCCGAATCGTCCTTCCTGAATCGTCCTTCCGACACTTCCTTCCTTCCGAGATTTCCTTCCTTTCTTCCTTCGTTCTGACACTTCCGACACTTCCGACACTTCCGATACTTCCTTGCTTCCGTCCTTCCTTCCTTCCTTCCTTCCTTCCTTCCTTCCTTCCTTCCTTCATTCCTTCCTTCCGACAATTCCTTCCGACAATTCCTGCCGACAATTCCTTCCGACAATTCCTTCTGTCCACTTCCTTCCTTCCTTCCTTCCTTCCTTCCTTCCTTCCTTCCTTCCTTCCTTCCTTCCTT